>NW_020955894.1:737545-738969 GCF_003031625.1 Empidonax traillii
CCTTCTCCAGGTGCCAGCCATTGTGAGGTACATCCACCAGTGCCTCACCTTCCACCTGTCTCCAGATGTCAGGCAGCACATTGACATCCGCAGGCTCGCTGACAGAAACCCTCATGAGGTCGTGATGACTCTGCTGGGCTGTGCCCCAGAGTGTGACAGGTACAGGGCTCAGCTGCCTTGGTGGCTTCAGGGCTCACCAAACCTTAAAACCTATCACCCTGTAGAGCCTGACCCACCTGTTCTGCCAGGCAGATGGAGAGTTCCAGGACCCTCTGACTCCTCCATTTCCCAGCCCTGGCCTGTCAGCCCCCAGTCCAGCTGCCATTTACCCTCCCTGTCCCTCGAGGCACAGTGGCTCTCTCACCTGGGCCCCCACAGCTGCCTTGGCCATGGCACTGTGGTTGAGACCCCCCTGACCCAGAGCTCTGTCTCCACAGAGCTGCTGCAGTGATGTGGAGAAGCATCGCCTCCTCAGGAACAGCAGTCGAGAAGGTGCTGCCAACACTGCTTGGAGCAATGGACGACTGGCCAGTGCACAGCGCTGACATCTCTAATGCTGAAAACAACACAGGCATCTTTTCCCTGGCTGTGAGTTTCTGGAACTGGCCTGTACTCCTGCCCAACTTGCCTCCCCCACCTCTGCATCTCCCTGCCTCAGGCGTTGGGCTGCAAATATGGCTGAGGGGCAGGTTCAGGGGCACCAGGCTGGCTGCTCCCCCTGGGACTTCCCTGGCCTCTCCCTCCCATGGTCGGGCCCTGTCACATGAATGTCTCACACTGAGCGCTGTCTCTATGTGGTTTTATTGCAGGCAACCCTGGCACTGTGGCACATCATCCAGGAGCCCAAATGCAAAGAGGCCATGACTAATCATGCCCCACACCTCCTCTTGTCTCTGCTCTTCCAAATTTCCATGAGCACAGAGCAGATGTCAGAGGAGGTCAATGCTTTCTGGAGGCAGTGCCAGGAGGAACATGGCCTTCCCAACAACTCCAGCAGGTGCTCTATCCCTGTCCTCTATCCCTCCTATGCCCTCAGGACTGGGGCCAGGGCTCCCAGCATGACCTGGCCTTTGCTCTGCACACAGGTTTGCAGTACAGACCCTGAAGGCTCTGCTCTGCCGCCTGCACTGGGAGAATGAGGTGGTGGCCATTGAACAGAAGCGTGGCTGGGAGACACTGCTGTGTCCTGACACCCACCATTATGCAGTGGGGCTGCTGGCCAGGTGAGACACCCTTCTCCCCACTGTGCCTTTTGCCTCTCCCCTGTGCATGGGGAACCCCACACAGCCCCTGTGGGTGTGGGCCACATGGCTGAGCAGATTGGAAAAGGCTGTGAGAGCTGGGTGCACAGGAGGAGCTACCTCCCAAAGCACCCCTGTTCTGTCCAGGGCTACTGGGGGAAGTCCAGGCCGTTGGGAGTCAGT
>NW_020955894.1:745652-746704 GCF_003031625.1 Empidonax traillii
TTGCAGAGGCTGCTGAGCTGTTTGGTCTGGAAGTCAGCTTGAAGAAGACAGAAGTTTTATATCAGCCTGCACCTCAGGAAGTCTTCCATCATCCCCATATCACCATTGGTGAAACAGCACTCAAATCAGTCCAACAGTTTAATTACCTGGGAAGCATCATCTCCTCAGACGGTAAGATTGATGCTGAAATTGACAACAGGTTAGCAAAGGCATACAGAGCTTTCGGTAAACTCCATAAAAGAGTGTGACAAAACAAACACCCGAAGAAAAGTACTAAGAACAGTGTTTACAGAGCCATCGTGCTGTCTACTCTTTTATATGGATCTGAATCATGGGTCATTTACCAGCACCACTTGCGTCTCTTAGAACGCTCCCATCAGCGCTGCCTCCGTACCATCCTAAACATCCACTGGACTGACTATGTGACCAACACATCTGTCCTTGAACAGGCAGCAGTCACGAGCATTGAGGCCATGCTGCTGAGAACTCAGCTGCGTTGGGCAGGGCACGTCTCCAGGACGCAGGGCCATCGCCTCCCTAAGATCGTGCTTTATGGGGAACTTGCCACTGGCTGCCGCAAGAGAGGAGGCCCGAAGAGGAGATCCAAGGACTGCCTGAAACAATCCCTCAGCCTTGGCCATATTGATCACCACCACTGGTCTACCCTGGCCTCCAATTGGGAGGCCTGGAGACACACCATCTATAACGCTGCTGCTGCTTTTGAGAACACACACAGGATCACTCTCGAGGAGAAAAGACAACACAGTCTTGTCGATATCACCTGGGGAGTCTTTCTGCTGTACCTTCTGCAACCGGACTTGTCTATCTCACATTGGCCTTTTTAGCCATCAGTGCGCTTGTAGCAAACGTGGGTAGAGCCCTTCCCAAATCTTCGTTCGCGAAGCCCAGCCATGATGATGAATTGCAGCTCATTAACGTCTTCAACACTCGGCGTGCAGGCTTTGTATTGGGGCGCGTTTCTTGGGGGCTTTGATGGCAAATTGTTAATAAAGTCGGAATGTCAAGAGTTTGAACTGCTTTCCAAAGTTCAC
>NW_020955895.1:0-3935 GCF_003031625.1 Empidonax traillii
AAAAAAAAAAAAAAAAAAAAAAAAAGAAGAAAGAAATGCACCTCCAGTGCAATTAGTAGCCACAAGACTAAGTATTAGATGTGTTGGCTGTTTACACTTCTTGGAAGACAAATTCACATCAACTATCTACAGGAAATAAGG
Organism: Empidonax traillii; assembly: GCF_003031625.1. NCBI lineage: Eukaryota > Metazoa > Chordata > Aves > Passeriformes > Tyrannidae > Empidonax > Empidonax traillii. The sequence continues at coordinate 142 of NW_020955895.1, forward strand.
ATGTCTTTACTAAGAGCACCTCAACATATCTGCATATGTTTAATTTCAGTTTACTCCAAGCAGAAAATAGAAAACTGATAACCCTCATTCTATAGCTTTTGAGCTTGTTCCAGTTTTTCAGTTCCTTTTACTCTCTATAGTCTGTGGTCTCATAGACTTCCTTCTCCCTTGTTTCTCAACACCACTCTGTCCTCCTCCTTGCTCTGGTTCATGCTTGTAATCTTGCAATTTTTTTTGAGCCCCATTTTATTTTATATCTGCCAAAATTAATAGAGACTCTGCTAAAGCAGATGCACAGCCCTGTCCCACTCTGATGCTGAGGTTACCATGGAAGAATCACTTTTAGGTTACAATAAGGGTGCCCAGGGCTGTGCTTTACAGCAAGTCCACTCTTGCATGATGGGGAGGGGGTTGTTTATCAGCATTAATACAATGTTAATTTCTTCTCAACCAGAAGTAGACTTTCTGAGCTGTGAGAAACGCTCTTTTAGGCCCATTATTTCTGTAAGTCCAGACAAGCTCTGCAACAGGACAAAGCATATCATCAGCAGTTCAAAAGGAAAATGCTATTTAGAGTTAGGGAATACATTTAGGAGTATTTAAGATTTAGGGAAGAGTGAGACAGGGAGTCTCTAGTGCAGCCTCTCTGTGTTTATAAAGGCTCAATTAATTATAAACCCTTCAGTCCATCTCCCCACCTGTGTTATCATTTCACCTTTATTTCAAGCTGCAGTTATCGTGACCCTTCTAATTCTTCGAAGTGAAAAAGCATTAAACATAAGGCCTGTTGGGAAAAATACTCTCTATGAGACTTTTTAATTGGTTTATTCTTCCCTTGTACCACGGTCTGCAAAACCAACTTGCTCTCATTATTTCTTCACAGAGCCAAGAGTTCTTTTTGATAACCTTTAATGACAGTGTGATGGAGGCAACAGCCCTTCTCCCCTCGTGCACGAGCTTGCAAATCTAAAATAGGACCTTAATGAAAAAAAAAAATTAAATATTATAACTCCACAGTATATGTCATTATGATACATTGAATGCAAAGCAGCTGTTCCTGACAGATTTGGCATATAACAGGGGTAAAGCAATTTTACACAAATCATTATGTTCATTATATTGAATTAATAGATTAGAATTAGTCAGCGATGTTTTGTAAGACCATCTTACCCATAGAGCCCTTTATCTTTATATTCTAAGAGGGTTTTTTTTTTCTCTCCTCAATATTCTGTGCAGAGAGAACATAAATGCCCTGATCACTTGGAGCATAAGCCCCTAAATTCATGGCTGTTGAGCCTCTTCCAATATAAGCATCTGAAGAAAAGGTACTTAAGGGAAATAGAAAATGACATCATTTTTTCCCTGATCTTTTGAAGAATTGTTTTTTTTTTCTCTTCCCATCCTACAGGAACAGATTCTGGACTAATTTTTCCTACTAAAGGCTTTAAAGTCTAAAATTCATCAAACATCTTGTCCTCAGAGACAATGTCATCCAAGTTCAAAGGATCTATAGCCCTGCAAAGCTGATGTCTTATTTCAGAGCTAATGCCTTTGTTTTCATTGAATGTTTGATTTCATCAAATTAAACCACTTCTTACACTCTCTCTAAATGTGAAAAAAAAAAATTAAAGACGGAACCAAACCTCTTGATTCTCTTGAGAAGAGCACACATATACATACATACAGATGTACATCTATATCATGTTCATTAAATTGGTATGTTTTTCTGTCTAACATTTTTTCTGGACAGAAATATATATTATGGGGGTTTTCATATGTTTTTGAAGAGACTTTGAATTGAAAATAGTAGTCTTAAAAGGCATTTGTTTTAATGAACATCATTATAATTAAGGGCATGCTTTTCATAACGAAATATAAAAAGAACTTTTTTCAAGTAAAGTCTGGGTCTGATTACTGATGGAGCAACTTCAAGATCTTTTTTAGTGAAGCGTTTCAATATTCATTCAGAAAAATGTCAGGATAACAGACTTTAGCGTGGAATTTTGGTGATTCATACTTGTTTCTGGTATTTTATCACTTCAGTTTTAATATCCAATTAAAGCAAGAAAGTTTGAATAAAATAAGAATACTAATGAAAATCAAGCAGTCATATGCTATATCATATGTCCACAGAATTTAGGATATTCCAAAAATTGACACATGACATTATCCTTCATCCATATCTGATACAGAGAAATATAGAATCTTTCATTTATTAGTTAAATTTGAAAGTCAAGAAAAATTTCTTTTCAAAATTGTTTATGCTTATCACTGCTGTTTTAACGCAGAAGAAATTTACCTTCTCTAGTTCAAGTTTTTTCACCAGCAAGTGGAACTTAAATACTATAACAAGGTTTATAAATTCATTAAATTAGTCTGCCCCTGAACTAGATTGAAACTAGAAGTCGTAAACAACAATTAGGGAAACAGTTTAGTGGTGGACTTGGCAGCATCAGGCTTATGGTTGGACTTGGTGACCTTAAAGGTCTTTTCCAACCTAAATTATACTATGATTTTATAATAAATAGGATTTTCACATCAGTTTAAGAGTCAAGATCCCCTATTTTTCTGGAAACCTGGAAGAACACCACCACAGATACTGTATTGTGCCTGAAAAATCAGTTGATGGAGGCCTTTCCATTCTTAAGCCAAAGTTTCCCCTGCTCTTTCTCCATACATAACCAAAAATCCCTGCGCTCAGAGAGTCTACCTTTCATAGCTGTCACATCAAAACTGGTTTTGCAGTCTCAGTGATACAGAAACACATCCGTGGAAACAGGAAAAAAAAAAAAAGCCACAAAAGGCTCTTTCAGGGGCAATTAAGAAAATCCAGAAGCAGATGGATATGGACTTTCACCCTCTTTTTCTCTAAGTAGCAGCAGTATAAGAAAGTCTAGAAGCATCCTTAAAAAGGAAGGTCCACATATTCACAATCTACCCCGCTGCAAGGTGTTTTCTATTTAAGAAGGCAAGAATTGGCAGAATCCATTGTTTCTTGGCCACTGTGGTTTAAATTAAATAGAGCATTTGAGCATTTTACACAAACTTTCAACTAAGACATTAAAACTCCTTTTATGTCCTCACTGAAGGATGATTCTGGATATTTCCTTTCACCTCCAAGGTAGAAATTAAAATTAAACCATCATTTGAAAGAAACATGGTGTTGATATGCCTGGCATACCTCATTTTTAAGATAGAAAACACGGGCAAAAAAATTAAAGGGGTGTTTCTATTGAGATTCATTGATGATATTTAAAAGTTCCCAGTTCTTAAAGTCTTGTGCCAGTGTAAACTTTACAGATGTCCTCTCCCAACTACCCTTGCAACATCCACCTTTACACCAGGCCTCGTCCTGGATGGGACACTGAGGCACCAGGAAAATACTTGAGGTAGCAAAGTCGCAAGTTGAATTCATAAAGATCAATTTGGCCTCTATTGGCAAAACCATATGGCAACCCCCATCATTGGTATCTTCATATCTGTGCCTCGTGCAAGGGAGATACAACTGTCATTCACTTTTATTTCAGATGAAGGGGTTTCAGTGCTGTTTGCCCCCACGCTCATTTCAGAAGCCTGTATAAATCTTCCCCCACATGGGAATCATTTTCAGCGTATTAAATAATGATTTTTCTATGTCTCTCCCACTTTGATGTAGCCTCCTAGGAGAAAGAACTATCCTGGATATACCACTTGGTCATGTTTTAACAATTTGAGGTTCACTTCAAAATTCTTCAATAAAATGTAAGTTAAAAAAAAAAAAAAAAAAAGGATCCAGCACTTAGCTCAGTTGATAA
>NW_020955895.1:4550-6662 GCF_003031625.1 Empidonax traillii
AAAAAAAAAAAAAGGATCCAGCACTTAGCTCAGTTGATAAGAGGCCCTGTCCCCCCCCCCCCCCAGATTATAATGTAGTAACTTTTTGAACATATACTTTAAATTCATGATTCGTTTTCCTATTTTTAAAGCTATTTTTTTTATCATTTGATTAATTGCTTAAAACTGTACACAAAGATAAAGGGAACTTTGAAATTCATACCTTTGAGTATTAACATGTACTCAGGACTAGATGTAAATGTCAGAGAGAAAAAAGATCTAATGAACTCTTTATTGGTGAAATACAGTATTGCAGCTGCCTAGAATTTTAAATGGCTTCTATCAGCTCCAAAGCAAAGTAACTACAGAAGTTTACTTACAGCATGGACTCTCATTCAGCACTTCCAATATCTGCTTCCAGGGTAGATGGAAGTCATTTGTTTTGCTAGAAGTTGCAGCTACTTCATTTTGTTGAAGTTTAGTGGATCCTTTTAACACTAAAAAAAAAAATGTCCAGAAAAAAAATAATAATGAAAAAAAAAAATTGCAACCGCAGAAGAATTTTCCTGTCTAGAAAATTACACAACCATAAGTTTTCCTTTTCCCTAATGCCTTCTCTGCCATAATAATGGCTTCAGGATTTAAATCCTTTGCTGCTATTGTGACTTCAAAGCCTTAAAACTGCAATTGAATGAAGTAGTTCATCTGTCATTATTCAAATATGAAGCAATTATGATGAAATAAAGATAGAATTCCATTGAGAAATACCCCAATCAATTCTCACTTATATTTAACTAGAAACATAAAACGATGCTTAGAAGAGTAAGTTTAGGTAATAAAAACTCGGCATATAAAAAGTATGAATTACTGATCTATAACTTACTCATGTCTGAATAAGCTGTCTCAATATATTTCACAAATATTGACAAAAGTTTAAGCTTACGATGCAAAACTGTCTCTCAGCTGGTTGTGGAGAGTGAGTGGCTTTTCAGAAATGTATTTGTGTTACTTTGGGTACCCGGAGGTTGAGATGGGAACCCGCAGAGGTTTTTTTAAGAGTCTCTGAGCAGGTCAGCTTCATTTAAAAGGTGTCAGATCACGACATGCTAATTGCATCTGAAAAGAGTGGGTTTTAGAGGTGAATCTATGAAATAACAGACCTACCTCAGCCATGTCTTCATTATAGCATTGAACACGGCAGTGCCGGGTTGATGGTTGGACTCAGTGATCTTTTATAACCTCAATGATTCTATGACTCAGGGAAAGGCGTTAAAATAAAATATTGCTGTCAGTGCTTTGATGTCGACACATCCTGTCAGGCCCTGATATGGATGTAGCCCTAAATGCTTGTTTTCACATTTGTGAACCCAATCGAAGCCCATCCCTACCCCAGAATTTCACAGGGAATTCCCAGCTGTACCCAGTGCTATTTGGGAATATGTAACACAGATTAAAAACATTGTCTTTTATTTTTATTTTTAGTATCTTTCAACCTTGCTTCCTCCTTTCATCTTTCTTTCTTGATCTACCTGTGTATAATAATTGGTTGGTAAAATGAAATCAAGGTGGGTTCTGTAGCAGTGAGATCAAGAATCACAACATTTTGGCTCTTAAGCTCTTCAAATGGGCCTCATCCTTCCAATTCTCAATTATGCCACAAACTCAGATGAGAAAACCGCTCTATGTCATGCCTTTTTCTTCACTCATATTGTTCTTTTGGAACACAAACCCATCCTTCTCTGCTTATGAAAGAGGACTTTTCCTTCTCTTTTGTCTTCCCATGGCAAAACAGGGTTATAACCACACAAATAGTATTTTCCCCTCATGTTTTCCACAGTCGCTTAAGAGCTCTGTACAGTTTTAAATTCTGCTGTGCTGAAAAAGATCACACAAAGATCACACATAAAACAAGGGATCTACATATTCACATTTATCTTCCTTCACTTTGTAGGCATTTTATCACTCTACCTGGGTATCAATTTTTTGTCATCTACAGGCACTCATGTCTTGCAGTTTGAAAAATATAATTTCTTTAGACAATCCAGGAAGGAAATGTTATCACAATTAGAAAGTAGTGGTACTTAATAATGAATTTTAAACAAGGGATGTAACTAGCAACAAGCATTTGGGGTA
>NW_020955895.1:6785-17955 GCF_003031625.1 Empidonax traillii
TTTTATCACTCTACCTGGGTATCAATTTTTTGTCATCTACAGGCACTCATGTCTTGCAGTTTGAAAAATATAATTTCTTTAGACAATCCAGGAAGGAAATGTTATCACAATTAGAAAGTAGTGGTACTTAATAATGAATTTTAAACAAGGGATGTAACTAGCAACAAGCATTTGGGGTATATACAACTTATTATTTCACACATAATTATTCCTGATATTACTCTAAATGTGATAACTTAAAGCATTTGAAAAAGCAGACTGTAATATTATTCTTTTTTTTTTTCCTGCAGAAGCTCTTTCACTTGATATTCTTTTGCTAAATAATATGTAAAATACTGACACCTAATGTTAACTTTCAGTATTATTCATTTTGCAAAACTTTTACTTCCAAGTAAGGAAAGCCCATGTGAAACTGGTGCTTATGCTGCAATTTTGTCACAGTAAAACACAATGTAGCCTTTTCTCACTTTTTGGAAATAACACTCTGAATTTATATATGTCCCTGTAGAAGCCAGGAGCTTTCAGGCTTATCTTCACAGCTCACAGGTAAAAAAGAGAGAGTAACTCAGAAAAGTTGAAATAAGTGAGTTTTTGCACAATGAATTTAATTAAATCCACCAAATGAAAGACAAATACTTATTTTTAAAGTCAGCATTTTTACCTGTAGCCTGAAATGATACTAAAAGACAAAATACTATTAAGCATTTATAAAATACTAGTAAACATTTATTAATAATCTCTTAGTCTTTGAAATCTAAAGTATATTCAGTACTTTACCTGCCCTATTTGGTTCACTTCACTTAACTAGAGACACAAAACATTGTTTTCACAGTTTGTGGATTAAATGCAGATGCCAAACATCACTAATTTCACCATTTATCTCCCTGTAACCACCACAATCAAAACCTCTTGAGACAGAGCTTTCCAACACTCCTGTGCTGTTCCTTACAACAACATTCTAGTTTAAAAAGCTCTTCTTACTCTTCACAAGTGCTAAAAATACCAAAAAATGCTTTATTTGCAGTTCTTTCAGCTTTCCCCTACACATTACAACCAATTAAATAGCTGTTACTGCAGCAAGGGTTTTAAAACTACACTTTTTGGGGGAATTTTAAAGCACAGATGAAGACCCCTGGGTTTCCCTGCAGGAAACCCAGGAGATGCTGGAGATGCTCTAAGAATGGGACAATTTCGAGTAACCAAAACATCATAAGCCAAAATGGAGTAGTCTTCACTCACCCCCTAATCCCTTCTCACCCTTGAAGGAGAATAAAAAGAAATATAACAGAATCCTAGAGTAGTTTGGCTTGGAAGGGCTCTTTTAAAGGTCATCTATTCCAACCTCTCTGCCATGGGCAGGAATATCTTCACCTAGATCAGGCTGCTCAGAGCCCCAACCAACCTGGCCTTAAATGTACCCAGGGATGTGGCATCCACCACCTCTGGACAACCTGTTCCAGTGTTTTACCATCCTCGTTGTAATAAAATGCTTTCTTATGACTAACCCAAATCGACTTCCCTTCAGTTTAAAACCATCACCTCTTGTCCTATCACATCAGGCCCTGATGAAAATTTTGTTCCCAACTTCCTTACAGGCCCCCTTCAAGTAGTGAAAGTATTATCAGAAGTAATTTTCTAAGTGTGTCTCACCAAAAATCAGACACACTGAATATCATCAGAGAGGAAAGTTCTAGCTGATTCTTGAAAAGGGGTATGTGAATAGTACAGGGCTATAGGGGCTCAGTTACCACTTATGCCAAGATGTTATTTATGACTTGAAACAACTTGGGTAATGTGTTGGTGAAATATACAGCAGTTTTTCCACATTGCTTTTAGCTGCTTGGTGCAAATCTCTGCAAAAATTTGTGCCGCACAATAAGTTAAGAAAGAGATATTTTGCTGCTGCTAAAAGAGTTCAGAGTTCATTTTGCCTAAGCCAAATTAAATCTTGTTAGAGCTACAGGGAGTGCTCACAGAGCCCTTCACGCTGCTTTACACAAATCTACAACTGTTCTCAGCTTTCTCACACCCATTGTCTCCAAGATGACTACCTAGAAAGATCAAATGCTTTGGTTTAGCCAACTGTATCACACCAAAAAACATATCTGCAGTGTAAATTTATTTTACAATTAAATGATTAATTAAACCAGAGTTTCAAAATATTGGGCCCTTTGAAAGATTTGGTGTGCAGCAGTTAACAGTTCTGAAACAACTAATTGTTCAACTTCTACTTTTCAAGTATACCCTGTGCTTTAAATAGAATTACTAAATTAAAAATTTAAATTGGACTGTATCTTTTAACAGTTGGTGATTTGTCTATTTTCCACATTTTATTATGCATCATTTTTATAATAAAGGAGGGATTTTTTTTCATTCCTCTTCTAGTTGATAGCAATTCTGCCATGCTTCTCAAAGCTAATGTAATAAAACTACATAAAAATGTTTAAGAAAAGCCCCATTAAAATATACAAAGCATACTAATTCACGGAGTCAAAGTCAAAGCAGAGTGGAAATATGAGCTTTAATAAAACTATGTCTGTTGTAAATAACTATTCAAGCACAGTCATTTTTTTGCAAATTGCACGGGGTACAGCTCGGTCTACTCGAAGCAAAGAATCGCTCAGCAGGATAAATGCATCTTGGTCAGGAAGAGATTAAAAGATACAGCTGAGCCATCAATAAGAAGCAGATAGTGCAGCATTATTTGCTGTTTGTTTTGCAGATGTAATTGCAGATCCCAAGATTTCAATAAATCTGTGCACGTCACGGAAAGAATTGTAGAGAGGAACTGGGGCAACGCGGAGAGCGTTTGGTTCTCTCAAGTCACACTGCAAAACAGAGAGGGAACATTCAGTAAATTCAGGTCACTTCACGTTTATGTGTCAGGCTGTACTTTCAAATGCCATACTTGTCTTCAAGGAAGGATGATTGGACTGACAAGGAGACACAGGTAAATACCTTTGGATCCTCAAAGAACTACTGTGAGGAGCATTATTGTGAAAAACACAGCAAAAAGAGTAATGCATTGCCCAAAAAAGGATGCAAGGTTTAAGATGGGCAGGACTTTAGAAGTGATATTTAGGGCTCCAAAGCAGCTGTGTGTGCCCAGAATTCACCTTAGAGCCTATAACAACCTACAGTTGAGGAGGCACAAAAATGACAAAAAAACCCCAACAACAAACAACCCCAACAAAACAAAACAACAACAACAAAAAACAAACTAAGAAAAAACAAACAAACAAAAAAAAGCCCACAACAACAAAAGCAATCTCACATTCCAGTAGGATAGAGTGTGTTGTACTACAGGTACAACTAATATCACAAGGCTTGCAGTATTTTTCTTCCTCTCTCTGTGAATCTGAACATTTTCCTGAAAATAATGATCTCTCATATTTGAAACATATTACTGCATTGCAAAGACAAGCCAACAGTGTGAGGCCTCGTGCCCTCTTAAAAGCAGCAGTTCCCGGAATTCCCTGGCAGCACCAAAACAGCAACACACTTAGCCTAGAAGAGTTTCCCTTTGGGGAGACAAGTTACCAGCAGAAATAAAACTGATATCTCATTTATATGGCATTACACTATCAACCTCACCTTCCTGCACATCTAAATCACCCAATGAATGGCCTTAAATTTAACTTATATTCTTCTGGAGTAGTGCTCCATGGAAATCATTCCATTACATGGCAGTGCCACTCAGTGATTTCTTTTTCTGAGCGCACAAGTAAAGACTGAAGGTGTAAGAAATTTTCATCAGTCCCAGTGTCTGGGGTTTTTCCCCTTACATGAGACTATATTTAAATAAATTATTACTTTTTTATGGTATAGCTCACAAAACAGTGCATAAGAAGATGAACTTTGATTTACTCACAGCTACTCCTCTCTTCTCCAGCTCTTCAAACACAGATTTGATTGGAAGGGAAAACAATAGAGTGAGTTGGCATCCTCTCTCCTCAATCTGAGACGGTGTGATAATTTTTACAAAGGGCTTCTCTGGGTTTGTTTTATCCTCACTGAAGTAATGTTTTATCAGGTATTCCAAGTAACCGGTGAGCAGAATGGATTTCCTTCTCAATGCCTTCATCGTAGTTTGATTAAAAACCTATAATGGTTCAAAATCGCTGGAATGAGAATGTGTTGCCATAGAAAATGGAAAGGAAATAAAGAAGACTACAAGGGTGGCACATTTCTCTGTACATTATCACTGGAATCCAGCAGTAATATCAGATAGACATTATACATAAACATGGCACAACTGGGATTTTGGAAACAAGATAATGTTATGCTTTAGATAATGAAAGACATTTGTGTCTACTGTTAAAAATTTTAACACACATCCATCTCTGCATAAATGAACTTGCACACAAAACCAGTTTGCTAAGAGAGTATTCATCTGCATATCTGAGGAGGATCCATAGATTCTCTATAGCTGCTACACTGCTTCATGAAACTCAAAATCACATTAAGGTTTTTCCATGTATGTACCTCTAGCAAATGCTTTCTCACTGTCCACAACTGCCTGACAGGATGGTGTAGTGTGGGTCAGTCTCTTCTCCCGGGTAACAAGTGACAGGAAAAGAGGAAACAGCCTCAAGGTGCACCAGGGGAGTTTAGGTGGGATATTAGGAAAAATTCCTTAACTCAAAGTGTTCTTGAGCATTGGAAGAGGCTGCCCAGCGCAGTGGGGAATTACTGTCCCTGGAATTGTTCAAAAGTCACATAGATGTGGCCTTGAGGATGTGGTTTAGTGGTGGGCCTGGCAGTGCTGAGTTAAACGTTGGACTCGATGATCTTAGGGGTCTTTTCCAAAGTAAATGATTCTATGATTCTACTAACAAAATCCAAGGGCTGAGACTGAAACATCATGACTGGTCTTCAAATTCTTGTCTTTGAAAGCACAAAATTTATCCTATCATATTGGCTTTACTGCTTTGAGTCCTGTACAGGCTCTCCCTCTAGCCCACATGAAGAAAAAATATTCACTAAATTCTTGTTTAATAACTCTGCTCTGACACAGCTACAAGAACTGGTGAGTTTCAGAAACTCAAAATCTCATGAGACTTGCAAAAATGACTGCCTGAAAATGGCAGTGTTATTTTGTCACACCAACAAGAAGAACGTGACTGAGGGGTTTGGGAGTAGAAGGTGAGACAGCTTCTGCTTTTGCTCTGGAAAGGCTCAGTTACAGGGAATAATGGAATAGGTGAGCCCAGAAACAATCTACCCATACCTTCCTCAAACCTTCTCTTTTATTCTTCCCATGGAAGTAGTTTCAGGGAAAAATGACAAGACATAGATATGCAAGAGCCCAACAGCCACTTCAAATCACATCCTGGCACATCAATGAAATATTGCTTCTCATGGACAGTTATCCCTCTATCAACTGCAGCTGTAAAATCAGAGGCAAGTGATTTTCCTGAATGAAAATCCATGATCTTTGCTCTCGAGAAATCACTGGTCCAGACTGGAGGAGTAAAAATTTTAAGGTTATTTATATCATAACCTGAAAGAGTGCATACAGAGGTACTGAGAAATCCCACTCAAAATACAACAAACTGGTTTTCAACAGCATCTGGAAATCATTCTTTTGTAGAATATCCCAAGTCCCACTCCCTGATGCTTTCACAGCCACTAGATGCTACACGAAACCAAAAGCCCCTGCATTTGTTTTCTGTGAAATGGAATATGGAATTCTGTAAGACGGAATTTGCAAGGAAACAAACGTGACAGGGACCAGAGCCACCAGAGCACTCAGCACTTGCACAGGTCAATAAAAATCCAGAGGTGCTTCCCTCACCACCCAGGCAGGCAGAGAGCACACAGCACTGTTCAGCACATAACTGGAGGGAAAAGGGGGACCTGCCTCCTATTCCTCCAGGGTTTGCAGCAGTATGAAGGATGGATCTCCTCAGGCTGCATGCAAAAATCTGTTTCCACGGGCTCTGAGCAAGGAATATTTGGTCTCCTGGGTGAAATTTTTTGAAAAAGGTCTTTTAAATGTGGCTGTAGAGTGCTCCCCTTTTTTCCGTAACAGGGAGCAGCTAATGCCATAACAGTCACTTTAAGCATTATTGAGGAATAACATCCATTAACACTTGCAGCTTTCATTGTTTCCATTGGAAACACTGCCTTCTGCTTAATGTGTCCCAGTGAAGGTGGCATGCAATTTCACCAGCCATCTCTTGCCAGACATGAAAACTATTTTGTTTCCCACTGTATTAGAGCAATTAGCACTGGGAAATCCTGGCTGTGCCAAAAGGTAATGTGGGCATGGAAAGGGGAGGCGATGGAAACTGCTCAGCCCTCATTGTTCGAGGCTCCCTGCAGTGGGCTAAATGACACCAGCCCACACAAACCAGAACACTGACAATCTGGGTCATAGCAGAATAGCTTTCAGCTCATCTCGGAGGTCACATAAAGTTTAAAACAATATATTGGATGTTTAAGGACTAACGAAACAAATTGTCAGGCGGAACAAGAAGTGTTGCTGTGCCCTTTGCAGTCCTTCAGCGTTGCATGCAAGATGGAGAGAGCATAACTGGCAATTTTCTGACTTTGTTTGCTTAAGATACTGTTTTTTTCAGTAAATGAGGAAGAGAGACATACAGTGCATGGACACTGTTCTTTGTTCCAGCATCAGCTTTGCTGTTCCACTGACATTAATGGAATGCTAAGCAGAAATGTATTTCTCCCATTTCTGCTGGTGGCAAAAACTTGCTCACCAAAGGCTTTCCTGAAAAGCAGCTTAGGGATAATTTAATACAGCAGAATATTTAACATATAGTAGGTAAATCTGAGTAACACAATCCTTTCCAGCCACAAAGACCCACAGTCCTAATTTCAAGGGTGAACCATCCCTAGGGGAAATGCTGGTACATCTCAATATGAAACACAGCACCACATAAGGTGTTTGGAGGATAGCTCCATGCCTTCAAACAGGGATGAATTGTGCTCTCCAAAGTGGACCACAGGCTTTCAGCACACGAATCACAGCTTTATGGAAAGGAAGGGATTATCTTTAGGTGTCAGAACCGCCCTTTCCAGTGCCACACTCTCCGCAATTCGTACAGAGATAGGACAGGGATGGGACTCTGCTCATTTGGCCACCAGAAAAACAGTAAAGATATGTAAGAAAAAACATTGTGGAGCTATACCACACATGGACTCCCCTTTTAGGAAGCATTCACAGACAGCTTCTGTCTTTTCTGTTTGTAACCAAAGGGATGACAGTGGAGGACAGGTTCCCTAAGCCACTGGTTCAGTGTAGACCTCAGGACACCCATTTCTTTCTTAAAGGAGATGAGTCTGCTTTGCTCAGGAAGTATATGTAGAAGCAACTCTGGATGCAACTTTTCAGAGTTATGTGATTTCTTTCTAGGAAGATCTTGGACAGCATCCTTTGTGTGAGTTGCGCTGAAGCAAACCTGAATATCTCTGTGGGACAAAGGTTCTGTTCCTACTAATCCCCTAAATTTAAGTGGGAAAAGCCCAGTGTAGTCACTGGATCCAACAGCAAAGTTTGTGAGAACAGTGAAGGGATGAGTATATTGATTACAGACGTTGGTGTCTCAGGGTTGTGGGGTTATTCTGTTTGCTTTTCATTACCTCTCCCCTTCAATTTTTAACTATGCTGCAGATTTCTTTGAGGCAGACAGCAATAATACATGTAACATTCATTAAACATTTTTATACTCTTAAATTGAGGCTCAAAGTAAAGCAATTACTTACCTCTAAACTGGCGTGCAGAGCGCAGACCAGTAAAATTGGAGGATTTGATAACCGAAATCCATTAATTCCTTCACTTAGTTGTAATTCTGGAAAATGAATAACTTATATTAGTGTTTTTGATTTCTTCCTTTTAATGGATTGGACCTTATCTTGAAGTCTGTCCTCATGCAATAAAATATTTCCCTAATGTGGCCTGTAGGAATCCGTCATTAAAAGCAAATAGTAATCTATTCCCAGCTAATACTTTTAACTTCGAGAGAAGCCCAATTTTATCCAGCAGAAGACCTCATTAGCAGCTTCATGAGAACCAGAGGACTGCAATTAATTTGTTTAAATGGTGTGTGTTAAAACCACCTTTACACTCGAATCTCTTTTAATGCTGGCACAAAGCAGAGAAATTCCAAGTCAGCAGAGGCGCCGCTCACGCGGAGCCGGGAATCACGTTCCTCAACTTTATTAAACTGACGAGACACATGGGAGGCTGCATATGCAGCTAAGTGTAGCTTCAGGCCACGTAGGGAAGTTGCCCAGACTTTGGGCTGTGAAATTTTCACGAAATCTGTTTAATAAATCTACAAAGCCTCGCTGTAAGTTCCGTGTCACCGTCTATATTTCATGCTCCGGCACCAGAGCAAGAGGATTGCGGCAGAAGAGAAGCTCTCCGCGCACGGCAGACTGGCTGATTTTATAATGCCCAACTTCTCCCCTGCAAACTGCTCATGGAGATGAATAAACAACGTTTTCTTCCTTCTAACAGTGTTTTGAGGCAATTTGTGTCTCCTGCTGGCTTTCCATAGTGTGTTTTGGTCAGAAAACAAAGAGCAGACCGAGGCTATTAGGGGAGGTGTTCTCCAGCCAAAGCCACGTCAACAGGCGCTGCCACAGAAAATTAAAAATATATTAAAAACAAAACAACCAATCAAACGAAAAAGCTCCTTTCTCATCCTGAATCCCCCAGGATATTCTCTCTGCCATGCTTTAAACCAGAGCTGCACAGTTTAGCTGTCAGATTTGGAAAGGACTCCTCATTTTGTATTGGGACGATAAATACTTCGCTATTTCAGAGCAGGTTTTGTCTTATAACCCATCCCCCCCTAGTGCAAGAAATTTGGAGATGCTGAAACATTAGTGGCACCTCATGGCTTATGTCAGGTTGCCTTACCTTTATTTATATAATTTCTCATTAATTCCAGTGGAACTAATCCTGAAGTAAGATATTACCCTAGCGAATGAGAGCAGATCCTCGCTCCTCAGGGACTTATGAATTTAATGCACTGAGATACTTTGAAAGTTTCATCCATATTCTATATCTGCATTTTGAAGGTATTTCAGCAAAATGTCTAGAAGCAGACAGTCAGACCCATATGCCCACACATAAACTTATTCCAACATTTATTTTGTTAACTCCATTGCATTACACGTTTTGGGTGAGTTTAGCTTAATGCCTTTAACATAAGTGAGGAAATGCAAAGTTCTGTCCTTTCTCCTCAAACTACTACAAAAGTGAAGCTGGTTAGATTTAAGTACACCAAATAAAGTAAAATTGAAAGTGTAAAAGTACTTACTGTTTTCCATGAGGAATCTTGTTTTGAAGTCGTGACCCCACCAGCCAATTAGCCTAAGATTTTATAAAGAAAGTAAATTAATAGAAATCCTGGTATAATATCTTTTCATTTAATTTGAGAACTAAAAGCCATATAAAATTAAGAAATATATACATTTCCAATAATACATTTTATTTCTAACAGTGACATTAAAATGCAATAAATTTTATGAAGAGATGGTACTAAAAACTTACTATTTGGAAATTTCTCTTTTACTACTAATGATAAAATACACCACATCTTTCAATTAGCTATTGATTTCTAACAATATTCTTTTTCTCTGAAATCATTTCGCAAAACAAAAAATAGAACAGAAATATTTCCACTCTTTTCTCCCAAGGCATTACATTCAAAAATAAATTTATTTTAATGAATATTGAAAGCTAAAAGATGTTATGAAATCTGACTTAATTTCCCCAATAAAAGGACTCTGTAATGAACAGTAGGCAGACAACAGGACCTCAGAATGAGGATTGTGTGGGCATTGCTTTGCCTTTACTGTAAGACTTCAGTGTGAATTCTACATACACTTTCCTTCTCCTGAGTTGACTTTATTAGAAAAAAATTCTGTAAAATAAAAAACAATCCAATTTAATCCAATATTCTTTTTTTTTTTTTTAAGATTATGCCCAGAAAAAAAACACGAAAAACTTTTTTAAAAATTATTTCCCTGAGCTTGTACATTAAGATGACACTACATTATTAACTCACATTTACTCAAGGACATAGCTATGAACAGTTTTCCAAAGCACTGGATCACCCAGTGCCCAAGGCACAGCAGGCAAAATCAATATTGCAAAATCAAGGGGTCCCTCCCCACCTCCCTTGGGTTCTCTACTTCTTAACTCAGCCCACAGTAATACCAGTGACTAATACTGACAATTCTACTTGAGATCCCCTATTTATCAATGCTGTTACAATATCAAGGAGTCACTATTGCAGACTCCTTCCTGAACTTCCAAGCTCTATAGACTGGACATACTGGACACCATTTCTTTCAAGGTTTTGCTCAGTTTTCCCTATGCCAGCAGAGTTGTTAGGCACTAAGCCTGGCACGTGTTCAAAAGTTGTAATAGTAAAAATATCTACAAGTAAAACTCTCAGCAGATCAGCATTCCTGGAAGTAAACAGGGAAAAGAAAGTCATGGCCCCTCTCTAAAGCAGGAGCACTTTTTGCCTAAAAGAGCTTAGCTCTGCAGAACTAAGACCACTTTCAACTTAGAAACTTGTTATATGAACACTGCAGAGTGTAAAATAAAGTACTTCATATTTCTGTATAACAACACAGGTTTTATGTTTACTTCTATGAAAGGTTCTCAGCTGCATCCAAACAGAGTGTATACAGAAAAAGCACGTTTTTTTCTTTATTGCTGCATGATGTTTTTATTATTCTAAGACCCATGAAAATTAATAGTGCAATATACATTCATTTCACGTGAGATATTATATTGCCAAAATGAATACACCCCAAATAAAGCATAATGCAGCCTCTGCCCAAGTGACTCAGTTACTGATGCTTTGAATCATAAAAGATATTTCAGATATTTTATATGAACTCTATAATATATAGACAACACTGTACAGAAAACCCTGAATACTCTGTGTTACTGTAACCTACTACTAAAGCCAATGGCACGCACATTCCATGAATTCCAAAAGATGTAAAGAGAAAAAAAAAATCCATGGGAAAGATAACATTTAGATTATTGCTCTGCAGCAAGGAGGAAACAATTCCAAGTTTTTTGTGGACCACATCCTAAAGCGAAAGACAAAATAAATATCAATCAGACTGTGACCCAGGTCGAGCCTGATGAAAAGCACTCTGGTTGCATTGTGAA
>NW_020955895.1:18075-38883 GCF_003031625.1 Empidonax traillii
TTTTTTTCCTTTTTGGCTGTTCTAGAACTTCAGAGGTGTCACTGCAGGATGTGCACTTTGAGGCAGCTCTGGTCCTACACTCTCATTGATCTAATGGTCCATATGGATGTCACGTTATTTGACATTTAAGCTGACAGGCTTCAAAGTGTGGAAATTAACAAAATCTTCACAAATTATAGCAATTTGCTGTTTACAATTTTCTGTGAAAATTTTGAAATGAAGGTTGCCACCGCTATGCCAAATTTCAACCTGTTATGATGGGAAAGAGCTAAGGTGTTAAACCCCAACATAACGCTTTATAAATGCTCACTAAAAATAATAGGCAATAAAACTGCACATTAAGTTAGTGGAGTAAAATTTCTTATTAAAGAGTTGTTATCCAGCATGCAAAGTGAACTGCAGTCACCATTTCAACTATTCCTGTTTCAAAAAACAAAGGTAACAAGATCCAAATTGATTTTGAATTCCAAAACAATTTTTTTTTTTTTGCAACAGTCATAATGTGAAAAGCTCTGAAAAGCCTTAAATGATGTGCTTGTGTTTAAAAACACCTTAAACATGTTAGCAATGAGTCTCTAGAGTCACGTGCTTTTCACTACAGATAAAACCGATTTTGGGAAGACTGCTAAAAATCAGTGTCTAAGGAAAAACAGTTTAATTTTGCAAACGTTCCATTACATTTTTAAAAATTCAAATTTATCCAAACTGAGCCCTTGTTTTGACACAGCACTAATCAAGTGATGGATGACTTGTGGTTGCAGCATCCTCCTGCCAGTCCCAGGTACCTCCAGGAGCCTCCCGAAGCTGCTCAGCAGAGATGTTCCTGGAATTCCTTTACAATGAACGTCTCTCCATCCAGGAGCAAAAACTTACATGAAATTCATTTCAATCATGCCAAAAAAGAGCATAAATTAGTGCTGAATTAGCTGTGGGTTTTTCTGCAAGGAGTGCATGTTCTTCTGTAGAAAATAACTTTTAGAAAAGATAACTCCTTGTTGTAATTTATGCCTGAAATTAAACCCATGTCATCATAACATGGTTTGGATTGGAAGGGATCTTAAAGGCCAAATCTTTCCAAACCTCCTGCCATGGGCAGGAACACCTTCCACAAGATCAGGTTGCTCAGGGACCCATCCAACCTTGCCCATGTCCTCATGGTTTGATAACACTGAGACCTTCCCAGGGAATTCAGCAGCTTTCCGGTCTTTGTAGGGAACTAATTTTTACATGTGCCACATAAAATTTAAAGCAAACTGTTACCAGTTCAGTTTCATGAAATAAGTAAGAATATAATGAAATATTGCTGAAAGGTTTTCAAATTCCCTATTTTTACATCAAAATGTTCTCCTAGTTTACAAATCAATGAACAAAGATTTTGTTGGGTTGGGAAATGACTGCAGAAAGGAACAGTATCCTCTCATTTAGTCATGCCCTCTTTGAGGCCATTTACACCAGGGAACAATCCCTTCAATAAGTATTTTTATTTAGCTCATTTTCCTCCTTCATATCTGTCTGCATTAAACTGAAGCACTGATTGTTCATAGCTTGAGTCATCTCATTTGTAGCTGCATTAATGATGCAGGAGTGCGGGATATAATGATCATGATGTATGTGCAGTGTAAACATCAAAGGAGATCCAGTTAAAGAACACAAGAAAAATACAAAAAAAAATTCCTTTGACCTTTGCTTCGACGTTACAGATGATCATGCTACTCATTTATAATTTACAGCCTGAAGCAACATGGGTCTCATTTCCCGTCTCGGCAAGAAAAAAAAATAAAGAAACTCTTGAGTAGTGATACAGAAAACAGGGAAATACCATTAATGCAGCCCAGCTTTTGCAATCCAGGGCAATGTGCTGGAAGTATCCTGTCATTATATTGTGTGAGATAATAATTTTATGTCCATGAGAAGGCACACTGAAAAGCTCTGGGAATGCAGTGTGAAATTAGTAATAGTTGATATTACATTTGCCGGCTTCACTGGCCATGGAACAGTTTGTCTCCTCTCTGTTATCAGGTCACAACGTGAGCTAGAAATTTCATAGTCATTATTTAGATTATATTACTAGCATATACCAGCAAGGCATGTTATGGTTATGAAATCATGGATTAAGCAAAATCATAAACAGGCAGTTTTGGGTCTGTGTGTGTCCACAAAGCAGCTGATGTAACTGCTGGGTGGCTGCTAAGCTCTTCATTCACACATCGCTTTTATTTTGCAAAAGCATCCATGTATTGGCAAAGATTTGTTTGTTTTTCTCATGCTACTGTTCTATCTATGAGTAAGAATCAGCTTTGAGGAGTTAATGAGATTTGTCACTGCTCCCAAAGTTTATTTACACAGAACTAGGAAAGTTTATCACACAGAGCTAAGCAGATATTATGCTGTGTCTGAAAAAGCAGCCTGGTGCAGGAAAAGGAATGAAAGGGCCAAAAACAAACATTAAGTTCAGCTTCTTGTAGTTCTCTATGTCTATGGCACAACTGACTGGTTGAAGAGAACATCCTTTTCTCATGACACCCTCAAGAGCTATAAGAGGCAACTGAGAGTCACTGTGCAGCGTGATACAAATTTAGAAGATAGAGGCTAATAGTGACTCAAAAATCTCTCCATTAGCAGGAAATGTGTTAAATAAACACCCAGGAGGTCTTAGAAATTAAACTACAAAAGAACACAGAAAGACTGGAGGCTGGAGCCGGCCTGGAGCTGGGAACAAACTTACATCTGACCTCAGTCATGGCAACTAGACCTTGTCTGATCATCATCCCACTGCCTAGGAGAACATGGTGGTACCACACCACTGGTGCCACATCCAAAGTCCAGCTCTAATGTTTCAAAATCCAGGATTAAAAAAAAAAAAAAACTACAAAACCGTGGTAAAGTCAACTCCCAAAGACTAAAAATGTTCCTTAACATGCCTTACATCCACATGTGGATCTTCAGCTCAACTGACAGTTTAATTCCAGGTCTTGAGGTACATTACTCCAGTCTCCTGGGCTCCACACAGTGAAATATGGATAGAAAAAAATACCTGAGACTCAGGTCCCGAGCAGGAACATCTCCTAATGCTGCTACACTCAGACAAAGGTCAGTCCCAGAAACCAAACTAATAAAAACAGTTTAACACTTTCTCAAAACCACCTTACTCTCACCCAGATTTTCAAACACCTCTCCACAAACTCTGAGCAGAGACCTGATCCCCAGGCTCAACAGCTGGGGCACAGCCCTTGCATTCTACTCTGCATTAATTTTATTGCAGTTTTTTCTAATTGCAGTTTTTTCTATGTTTCAATTTAATTTTTATTGCATTAATTTGATCGCAAGCACATGAGCATGATTGTGTTCCTCTGGATTCAATGCCAAAATTCAGAATAAATAGTAAGAACGACACATACACACACCAACCAAGAAAAGAGAAAAACCTGCTCGTTGCTTTCCATGGCATATTTTTGGCTCACTGACTGGAGTTTGAGGAGAAGTTTTAATTTTCTTTGCTATCACAGACTTGTCTGATCACTGATGAGATATTTAGTCTTTCTATGCCCCAAGCCCCAGTCTCTAGAAATTCTGCTCAGGACTGCCTTAACTCTGCTGTGAGGGGTAAAAACAAATTTATTAAAATGTTTTCACATTGGTAATGAGGGTCATGTAAGAATGGAGAAAAATATTTATTTGGAGCACCTTGTACAGGATTTTTTGATATACAGACAAGGAAAGGGGATTTGGAGGTAAAGGCTGATGTCACTTGATTTTTTTTTTTCCCCTCCTGTCAGCCTTTCCCCAAATTATCCTCCCAGCCTCAAAAGTTATTTTCAGTGTTAGGTTTCTGACCAGTTCAGAATTTAATATTTTTCTTGGTCTATGTCACTCAACTGGCATTTCCAATAGAGAAAAAACCCCATCTAAAAACAATTTATTAAAAAAAAAAATCTGTATTTTTATTACTTAATTCCCCATGGTATTTTACAGCTGTGCTGAAACAAAACTGAGGCTCAAGTGGATGGACAATGTTTTTCCATTCCAACTCCACCCTCTCCACAGATGGAGCACCTAAGAAGGGTCCTACTCTGTGCTCCCCTTCTGAGAGTTTACTGGAAGGGAGAAAAACCATTCCAAACCAGGTTTGACGTGGTGATGAGGGGGTCTGGCAATCCAAAAAAAAACAAACAAACAAACAAAAAAAAAATTCCCAGTTTCATCACCAAAATCCCTAATTCAAAGATTCCCCTCTGTAAGGGAAATTGTTCATATAGAGCTGTGAAGCTCTCAGTTATGGAGTTATACATACATTATAGTAAGTATCTATATAGGCTAGGATTTGCATGGGGGATTAAGGGAGTTAACAGATACCCCTGTTAGTCTTTAGCAATATTTCAAACCTAACTCTCACTGTCTCCTTCAGAAAACCTTGCCAAGACTGCCAGAAGCTATATTTAAAACCTTTCCCCCCCCCTCCTTTATATCTATTTAGATATCCTTTATCCCAAATGGTAAGCTTGGACTTGTTTCATTATTCTCTTCCATGCAGTGCCTGTTGTTAATTTTAAGTAGGGTCTGCTGTTAGAATTTGAAAAGCTTTTGAAGCCCAGGTAATTATTAGCCCCAGACTTCTGTATTTTTGGACTTGCACACACTGCCTTCCTTACCCTTTTCAACTCATTACAAATGTTTCCTAATTATTAAGCATATGTGATTTGTGAGAGGCGCCATACATTATTAATGGGCCAGTCTCTTAGAACTCAGTGGAAAAAAATCAAAACTCCTTATGAAAAGTTGCTACTGTGAAAGTAGTAACTTTTCATATTTAATATCAATGAGGCTTTACTTTGTCAAAGGACTAAAGTAATATGATTGTATTAGAGGCTAATAGCATGACATTTTTCTTCTGTTAAGAGGCTTGTATTTTCAGTGCCATCTAAAGGGAGGAAATTTTTCTCCTCTATTTTGAGGCTTGTCTTGGTTAAAAAATAGCTAAATTCACTTTCTGCCTAGCAGCAAGTTTTAGCAGCAAAGACCCAAATCCTGAAAAACAGTCTCATAATTTAAACAATGACACTAAACTATGCAACTGCAATGGAAGAAATTAAGAAATCTCTAGCTTTGAGTAATCCTCCTTTTTCCAAGAGTAGCTGGGCAGCTTTGAGCTCCTGGAATGTCACTCTGTGAGGTGGGGGATTTAACACAACTTTTGCCATAAATAGAGAGACTCTTGGGTGAAAAACCTGGGCATTTTGGTCAATCTAGTGCAAGGTGATTTACAGCTGATAGGTACTTGAAGACAGAGGGTACTCAAACTCCTCTTGGATTGATTTTTACCTTGTTAGTCTTTCAGGCTCGACACAAGTGGGAATACAACACTTTCGACACGTCCCTCCATATTACCCCTCCAGGTCAAAACAAAAGGAGATTGAGTTCACTTTTGCAGAGGGAAACAAGTTGCTGTGATCAGGGCATGGGGAAGAGGAATGGCTGCAATGCTGCCAATCCAATCAGGGCCCCTCGGAGTTGCACAGAGCTCTCCACCAAACCTCCAAGGCGCTTGGGATGAGGGATGATAATTCCATTCGCCACGATCAGGCAAAAGAAAGGTATGATCAAGCAGCAGACAAAGTGGGAGCCTAAATTAAATCCCAGGAAAAAGATCTCACAAAAAAACAAACCCCCTCAGGCTAATGAAGTTGAATTAAAAACTGTTAAATCAGCTTACGAACAACTATTATCACGAAGTGCTCATATAACACTTTCACTGGCCAAATATCAGATATATGAAAAGGGGGAATTCAGCCAACAGTATGTTCGCACATTTAGTAAGGGGAAATTGAATATTCTGCCTAACACTAGAAATTAAAAATCAAGCAGGGAGCCAATTTACTCATAGAGATATTAATAAAGTTCTCAGAGATTTTTATAAAGTACTGAACAGTTCTTGATTATATTATGTTGATGAAAAAAAGCACATATTACACATTCTTTAAGAATTCAGTAATTTTTTTTCTAGGCTGTTTCAAATAGATTAAATTAAATAAGTGAAGGCAACAATCCCTCCTAGAGCTACTTTTAAATGTGAATTCTGACTTAAAGGAGACTTGGGTAGTTTTGATTACTATGATGCACTTACTGAACTATGCAGTCTCCACAGTCTCTTGAATGAATCTTTCAGGGGAAGATATCTAGATATATTTCTAAATAATAAATGTACCTGACTGAAGTATAATATAAAAATTTTAAGTTCTGGGAAATTGAGCTTCCTCAAGTCTTTTTTGTTTTTGAGTAGAGTAATCACAATATTAATGCAAGACCTTTATCATACTAGAATCCTTATTAGCTAAAATGCAAGTTATCACCTCTGCTCTTTGCCTGAAACAAGAAACAATCAGCATTAGACTAGATTTTAGGGGGGTTTTTGTGTCAGTGGCTGGAACTAATTGAATTCAAAGTTTCAAGTACCAGTAGATTTGCCACAGAATCCAGTAGCTGTGTTACAAAATATTTACTAAGTCATACTTGAGGAGAAAAGAACTCAAATGAAGCTTTTTCAGTTGAAGTCTAAAACATTAAATAATTAAGGGAGAACAGAAATGGGCATCTTTCAGAGTTATTTTAAAGAGTCTCTCCACAAAAAGATAAAATTTCATTCATTGCTAGAAAACATAAGAAAAATGTGACTTAGGAACCTTTCTTCACAGGGCTGTAATTGCCCTAATTTTCAATAGCACCTAAAACACCAGTATTTTTGGCCCTAAAATAAATTTAACAAGAGGCCAAATGTTTGAGGCACAATGTATGTCACTTTTGACATGAAGTCCAACACCAGTTTCAGGAGGCCCCAAGTTCCTCTCACTGCAGAAGCAGCTGAAAAAACATTAAATAAGGATGTTTATAAGGAATAATTCTCCTGTCGAAAAATAACTGTACCTGCAGCACTGACCAAACTGACTAAAGCTCTGTGCATTTGCTCACAATGGGTTGCTAGAAAGTCAACTCAGAAAACTGTCAATGAGAGATGCTGAAAAACTAGATTACAGTAGAGAACTATTACCTTTTTGCTCAATAATCTGTACGTAGCTAAAGAAATTAATACATAATTCTTCCCTTTGAGAAGCTGCTTTTCATACCATGGGAGAGAAAGAACGTAAAATTTTCCCAAAACAGTTGCATTGGTGGATTAGATCACTGAACTGATGTCATGCTGACTGAGAAACTAGGAGAAGGAAAGGGAAGAGAGAAGGATACATGCCCCTCCCAGAATTTCACTGGGAACTGCCCTTCAACCACTTGATGAGCACTTTATGGCTGTAGCTGCCCTGTAGTTTCCACACAGTGGAAGGCAGGAAGAGGCAACTTCCAGCAAGCACTAAAATGACTTCAGTGAAAAATAAGGATTAGACGGTAAAAATTTACCAGCAGCAACAAAGAGGTGTGAAAGTATTTCACCAATGAAAAGTGAGAGGAAGGATGGCTTAGAGAAAGTGGGCAAGAATAAAGAATATATGTCATGAAGGCCTCCAGGAAGCTCCTGATTCAAAGACGTGTGGAGATGGGTAAGAAGTAAAGGACAGTAGGCTGTGGATGTGCTTTGCTGGACTTTGCAAGAAAAGAGATGGTATGGAGGCAAAAAAAAATCACCTGGCTTACCCAAGCAATGGTGAAGACAAAATAGAGTTAAATGAGTGAGATAAAGTTAAAAAGAATATCACAGAATATTCTGAGTTGAAAGGGACCTACAAGGATCATTGAGTCCCACTCTTAAGTGAAAGTGAAGATGTCTGCCTTGGTGAGACCTTATTCTGGCTGAGGACTGGAGGGATGAAGGTTCTACCAGGAGAAAGAGAGGGTAGGAGGACCAGAAACTCCACAAACAAGTGAAAACAAATAAGCACAAGTGGTAAACCAAGCAAAAAAAACGAAAACCCCCACATAATCCTCCAGAGCACACACCCAGATACCAACTTTGCAAGAAATAAGGAGATTGGATTGTTTCCTTAACCTGGGCAATGACCTTCCAATTACCTTTATGCTTATGGTTTGAATCAGGTGCTGGCTGGTGCTGTGAATCACAATATGAGCTGGATGTGTGGTCCCAGAGCTCTGACTAAAGCCAGAGAGGTATCCAGACAGGACAGGGACACAAATAGCTCTGGGAGACATGCTGGGCAGGAAACTCTAACCAAACCTGCAGCTGACAATTACAGGGGACAGGAATAGGGAGAAAAAAAGGTAACTATTAATGGCACACAAGCATAATGGCTAGTGCTGGTGCTTTCAGCTTAGAGCAATTTCAAGGCTCACCGTGATCTTGAAGCACTACCTGTAAGGAAAAATTAGAAACAATTCCCCACTGAGGTATAATGAACTAATACAAAAACATGAGCATCTCATTTTTAATGGACATGTGTAGACTACAGCTCTAACTGAGAATCCTAGGAGGAAAGCTTCATAGAAAGTTCCAAAATTTTCTGAAGTAGAAAAAGTGAAAAATGCTGAAAGTGAGTCAATTTCTAGTAGGAAATCCCAGGTGCAAAATTGCATTAGTTCCAGCACATTTCTGCACAGAGGTAAGTGAGTTCCTAGTGGAAACAGCAGGAGGTTTACTTGAGGTACTTAGCTGAAAATAAACTTTTCCCTCCCTAAAAGAGAGAAGTTCTGTGAGGTGGATACAGAAACATACAGATGAATAGATGAGAATAAGAGGAGAGATAATGCCTCTTTTTGTGACTTTTTAAAAAAGCAGACAGAGAAGGTTTTTTTCCCATTTTCTTAAAGGTGTGTGACACCAGCACGAGTTCATTCAGCAGGAAGGGAATTAACTGGCTGCTTTGTCTTAGTGGGAAAAATCAAGACACGGCAAAGTGCTTTCAATACTACCTGTCTCAAAGCAGAGAACCGAGGCACGAAGAGCAGGCAGCTAACAACACGTGGCCTTTGAAGTGGGGGGAAAAATCACAGCAGCCATCCAGACTCCAAGGAGAGCCCCAGGATCTCTTCCTTGCTAGTTAAGGGGATGCAAGAGTTGCCCCCAGGCTACATTCACCTTTCCATCAGGCTAAGCCTGTTGGTTCCTTTTATGTGTTCGAGCAGTTGTGTCTTACACCATCTGATGAGAAAAGCTGGAGGCAGCAGATGGGTAAGCACATCCTCAAGGAACACAGCCTCTTCCCTCCCATTTCCCGGGCTGGGAGTGGGAAAGGGCCATGGCAGAGCACACAAAGTGGTTTATGTCCCATCAGTGGGGTCCAGGAGGAGAGGTGTATGGGAGATCACTCAGGGAGTGAAAACAGTACATTTCTTTCACCCCCACTCCCACAATGAGTGATACAGAGTTCACATACAGCACCTTTACACAGTCCCAGGAGTTTACAACGAGGCCTACAGCTCCTCTCTAAAACACCTTAAAGTCTAACCAGGGCAAAGATGACAAAACAAAGGGGAAGACCTTCGGGGAGGAAAGAACAAGAAGGTTATTTATAATGAGAAAAGAAGCAAGATTGCTTGAAGATACAGCTTAATTACAAGGGAGGATTTGAAGGGAGAGAGACAGAAAATGCTTGACAGAGAACAAGGAGACAATCACGGGAGCCACATAAAAGGATGTGCAGAGCTGAAGGAATAAGAATGGGAATAGATGATGTGAGTGCACATTAACCTCTCTTTTTTTTCTCACACAGACTCACTCCAAAGTTAAAAAATGCTCTTGGATATTTGCCACGCAGTTGGTGCATCCGAGAACACACCCCTGCAGGCCCATCACGAGTCTAGATTGGCCTAATAAATCACTTGTCCCAAGACAATGCAATTAAGCCTAATTAGCCGATAGCTTTATTCCTAAACAGTCTCTTCCCAAGGGAGGTTTTAACTTTTGGTTTTCTAAATTAGCTCAAGGAGCTAAATTGCTCTCATCTCCTTGGCAAAGCAACAGTTCATTTCCACCTTAGTGCAGGATACTTCCTGCGCTCGGGGGACACTGCACGGGTAGTTTAATCCCTGCATTAGCCCACAGTTTGAGCCCACTAGGACCAGTGGCAAACCCTTCTGGAAACAGCAGAATGTACACTTCCATCTGTCACCGCTGGCTTTCCCACCTGGCTGCACTCAGGGGTCTCTACGTTGCTTCTCCAGATCCTCTCCCTGACCAGGACAAGGTGCTCTGTTCTGCTAAAGCTTTCTAAAGTGCTGAGATATCCAGAGGTGACAGACTCCAGGGTCAGTGAGAAACGGACCACCTTAGTCTCGTATCTCAGTAAAGTCTGAGTAGAAGACCCAGTCTGAGTAAAGAAATTCTTGGTTGTGAGGGTGGGGAGGCCCTGGCACAGGTTGCCCAGAGAAGCTCTGGCTGCCCCTGGATCCCTGGAAGTGTCCAAGGCCAGGTTGGAAGGGGCTTGGAACAACCTCGTCTAGTGGAAGGTGTCCCTGCCTACGGCGGGGGGGTTGGAGTGAGATGAACTTTAAGTTCATTTACACCTTCCAACCCAAACCATTCTCTAATTCCATGATTCCTGGAAGCATTTTAAACAAGGGCAGCTTTAGTTCTTTCCAGTACAGTAGATATAAAACAGCCTTCCAAATCTTTTTACGACCGTCATTTGCTCCCAACTCACACTCCACCAAAGATACATTATTTTCAGCAGTTTCACAGAAGTTTCAGCTATTTATTTTGGCGATTATGTGACTCTAATTCAAAAGAGAGTAATGTGGTGTCTCCTCATAGATCAAGAAAATCATTAAAGAAGAACTCAGCTGAAACTGCCAGCCCTGGAAGGTGTTGAGTAACCTCTTACAAAACAGTTACTGAGCAGACAGGATCTGCACTGGAGCAGGATGGGGACCCAGAGCACCTGGGAAAAATGGGAAGGGGAAGGTCTACGGAGCAGCATATTTTTGTTTATCTCATTACAGGGTTAAAGTTCACATACCAAAACGTCTGTGCAGGTCTCTATAAAGAAGCAGCAGGAAGCTGTTTATGCTTTGGCACTTTCATTGGCATCAAGACACCAAACAGTGAAGTGATCTAAGAGAAAGGGCTGATATCTCACCTCTGTCTATGAAGAAATTGGCTGAAGATGCCTTGTGTTCCTGAAAGCCAGTATGAAATAGCTACCTTTTTGCTTCTTGTTCTTTGAAACTTTTTTTTTTCTTTTTTTTAATCATAGAAAAAAGTAAAAGCCAACACATTTTTGGACATCAACTGCTTCCTGCACGTGCAGCATTTCTTCACATCACAGAAACTTTTCATTTTTAAACTCTACCTGCTGCTAGTGCGGGTTAAAGCTAAGTTTGATAAATCCTTTCATTTTAAACACTAAACTGTGTACAGTTTTCATTTAATCCTCTGCCAAGGCTTGTCTATTATTCTCCTGACTGCTTTACATACATTTATTTCCCTTTCATCTCTTTAAATTGTGCCTTACTTTTCCTTCCTTCACTGTCTCAGGGCTCTGTATGTTTTCCCCCTCCCTTCCCTTGTGCCATCTGACAGTGGAGCTGAACCCCCTGCACATCTACAGCTGCAAATGCTCTGCTGTGAACACCTGACTTCTCTTGCACCTTCTTCACCAGCTGCTCACAAATATTCACAGTTCATTATAGCTAAATTGCTTGGTAATTCTAATTATCCTTCTTTTTATAAATGGAGAAATCGAGAGAGAAAAAAAATTAAATTATTAAAACATTAAAAAGGAAACTTTTCTGGAGCCCAAACAGCTAGACAAGCAAAATTTCAATATTAGTAGGTCACTTCAGTGCTCTCTGTGCCTTGGAAACTTCCCCTCTACAACACTCATATGGAAACTTGGTGGCACAGGCTCAACCTGCACTGGCCCAACCGTTTCAGTAGTATTTCATAGCTCTGCTCTCTCCAGGTCATTTTTTTTTTTTTACTTGAAACCTTCCGATAAAGAAATCACTCTCACACAATTAGCCAGGAATATATTGCATTGTGATATATAGAGCAGGTATTAAAAAAGCTATTTGAGTATTAAGAGAGACTTCAAAGGAGGTGAGATCATGAGAGAATGGGGTTATATTGGACCCATATATGTCAGATTGATTCAGTTTTACTGCTCTAAGGAGAAAGATGGAGGGACTAGCAAAAGACTACCCAACATACTTGGGGTGGAGATGTTAACTGGGATGGTTACAACATGTCACTTTTAGACCCATGGCCTCTGCAGTGAATTAGGGAATTATCCCCAGCTAAGCCAAGGTCTTTGCAGGACACCAAGATGGTGCTTGCAAAAACACAAAACAAGAAGGGGACGTATAAGACGGTATCACTGTCTGCCAGCCACCAGATCTAAGGACCAAACCTCGCCCTTAGATATAAATTCTTTCCCTTGTTAGTGAATTACCAGCTTTATAACTCTTGAAGGAAGCTTGCTCATCCATGAAGAAGTGTGGGACTGGTTTGGGACATGCCCTGGTATTACTGCTTTATACCAAGTTTAGGTTGTGGAGATCTCAGCCACGACCTCAATGGCAGCCCCAATGCAGCCCCTCTGGTATGACCTTAGGCATTGATGGCTATTAAATACTTTAATAACTCTTTCTTGAGTTGTATTTTAAAAGAAAGGTGCAAATAAGTGTTTTGTTATTGGAGGAACAGGGTCTGGAAGGAGCAGCTGGAAGGGAACCCAGTTTCTTAAACTGGGCATAGGATAAAAGCATACTCACAGAATTAAGGGAAGTTAAACAAAAATACCTAAATTTCTTTGGTGATTGGCAGTAGCTGGGTTTGAGGGGTTTAAAATGAAAATTTTGGGTCGAGCTGTTTAATTTTCAAAAAGTACCTAAGGCCTGTTTGCCCCAGTCTCAGTCAGAAACAGGCAAACGCCCTGGAACTTCCTCTCTGAAGTTTAGTCAGAACATATATTTTTCTATTAAGGCCCAATACATTATTTCCTTATAAAAATAACTACCTAGTCGACAGCTTGCAGAAAATATGAAGGATGAGACAAATTAGAGAAATCTATATAGGTGGGCAAAGTGACTCACAGAATATCAGCCGTGAGTTAAAAACAGTATTTCAGACATTTTAAACGACAAAAGGGTGTCAGCTGGACTGGGATTTAATTCCCTGCATTTGTGTGGGCTGAGATGCAAAGAAACAAATGTTTGGTGCTCCTGTTTTTTTGACTGAAGTGGTGTGGCCACTGGGTGTCATCCTTGATTCAGATGACAGCCAAAGACTTCGTAGCTCCAGCAGAAAGCCTGCAACTTCCCGAGCAGTTAAATTCCACTCTATTTGATTGTACAACATGCAGAAAATTGCTCTGCATTTAAATCAGCTATAAAATTGAATACTTTGACATAGACAAATTCTCCTTTGTCTCGGTGCCTTATTTGGAGACCTGAAATGGCTGGTTGATGCGGGAAAGAAAGAGAAGTAATGTAACCAGGGCATAGGAACTACAAACAAATTTGATAAGTGATTATCAAATCTCAGGAAATATGAAATAACTATGATTAAATAATGCAGAGGGACTATGCAGGAAGGTTGGAATTATATCCTTAATTGGGCCCCAGGCAGAAAAAGCCTATTTCATGTAGGTAATTGTGTTTAAGATATTCAGTAGCCAGATTCGGTACACAAATTAATGACTATGTATGAAGGAGCCAGTTCAGGAAAAACTAATTTAAACTCATACCTACAACGCGAAGCTAGTGCCCTCACACAGAAGTTTCAAAATTTCATCAAGGATGAAAAAAAGACTCAAAGTCCTTGATATTTTATCCATTTGCTATTCTGTGATTTTTCACCTTTTTTTTTTTTTTTTTTTCAACTGTTCAGCATCTTTCCAGTTCCACAAAACCAGGATCCATGGAAACCACCCAACCAGGTGGGGCCATGGGAACAATGCGTGCACCCAGCTAACAGGGAAGTATAAAACTTCCCAGAAGAAATATCCAGATATCCGGAATATTTTGCCAACTTTCACGTATAAGGATCGAATCAAATCACAACAGGTCGTATGTCATCCTAATGAGTTTTCTGCTATGGGTGACTGAGAAAAACTTATCAGTGTTATTTTGTTATCTCCTGAGAGTCTAGACAGTCTGAAACCAGCACAGTGCAGCGAAGCTGCTTATTATAATATTATTTGTCTCTGAAACCTGATTTAGTTTGCCTTCTTCAAGCTAAAATAAAAGGAAGTGCCAGCAATTTCTCCAAGCATTACAGCCAGAAATGTTTACATTTGTCAGTGCATTGAAAGTAATAATCCTACTATTCTTAATATAAATACATAGAATATAATAATACACTGGTTTAAATAACAGGTATTTTTTTAATGCAGCTAACCTCAGTTGATAGCTCAGCTTTCCATGGATTATACAGTTTTTAAGAACACAGATCTCCATGTAATACTTCCTAGCTTTGCCAGTGGATGTAATTTTAATGAAAACATGCCAGTACTAAAGAGTTATTAGGCACAGAGTCGAAATTGTCTTTGATTTTGCTCACCAACCAGAGACTTCGAGGATTTTTTAAAAATTCATTTTTAAAGGAAGATGATAAATATTCTCTTTACATTAAACAGCCCCATAGCCATGATTTAGGTTACTTGTTTTTAACATTATCAACACTCTCTTTTATGATTCTACTTAGTTTCGAACTGATAACTGACTTCAGGGAGGAAAGGCACTTAAGATAAGAGCCAAATGTTAGCCCAATGATTTTTTTTTTTCCAAAAGGAATTTTTTTCTATTTCTGTAAATATATACATAGGTGCACATGCCCATATTCTAAGACCACGTATCTACACAATTTCACTCTCAGATCTCAATTCAAAGGAAAAACGTTTTCCCCTTTGAACTTCACAGGACTTTTTATTTGGGTGTAGAAAAAAAATACTCACGCTGGTTTAACACTCTTGGAATGCTTTTCATGGATGTAGGCAGCAGCGATGCCTCCTGCTCCAGAATTTAAATACTGCAAAGAATAAATCAACATGTACATGTCGTGCTCATTATCTGTAAAGTATCACCTTCCTTCCCTCTCCCAGCTCTATAAAACAGAACAGTTTTAACATTTTTGGAGGTTTCTAACTGGAGATCTTAGCATTTGTCACAAAGTGCTGATGTAGATAAAAAGCAGATATATTTTTTCAGGTTAGATTTTAAAATATCTTTCTTGGCTTAGGTACAATAATTGAAGTCTAACAGGGTAGAAAATTGAAGTACAGCTGAAACAATTCCATGTCATAATACATACAGCAAAGTCATCAAACAAACCCTGTGACTGTATCTGTCGATTCTTAATCTCAGTAGAAGTCAAAGGAATTAAAGATACCTTGTTCTGGGATTGAAATTATTTAAGTTTGGGCAAGAACAATATCTTATCTAGGGACCACTTCATAAAATCCTATAGCTTTGAGACCTTCTCAGTGTGGGAAATAAGAAAAGAGCCTCTGATCCTGTGACCAGAGAGCAGAATGTGCTTCAGAGCAGGTGTTTGAACACCACCAGCATCCACCTCACATTCACAAGACCTCGTGAGTCATTGCCACTGTTAGTTTTTGGAACCTCTCATAACAAAGCCACCACTAAAGTCAGTGCCCACCTCCTCACTGTGGCTGGTTCCAAGATTCAGCCAAGTCTTGATCAACAGTTCAGGTGCAGTTCTTATTCATCTGACCACTTTGCTGACCCATGACAGAAGCGATGTTATGGAAAATAGTCTCCAACAATGAATCTATTTTACCTTGTAGGAGCACCAGCTGGCAAAATCTACTCCCCAGTCATGCAAATGAAGCTCTACATTCCCAACACTGTGAGCCAGGTCAAATCCAACAAAGCATCCCTGCAGGAAAGAGATGATTATTATACTACCTGCTAGGATAATCATCACCATAAAGTTATTTTGAAAAAAAAAAAAAAAAAAAAAAACCACTTGTAGAGCTTTACTGGCTCTCTCCATAGGCATGTTATCTAGTGACTTTGTAAAGAGTCAGGTAGGGATAGGACAAGTAGAAACGGACTTAAACTAAAAAAGGAGAGATTTAGATTAGACATTAGAAATTCTTGGCTGTGGGGGTGGTGAGGCCTTGGCACAGGTTGCCCAGAGAAGCTGTAGCTGCCCCATTCCTGGAAATGTCTAAGGACAGGTTGGACAGAGCTTGAGGAAACCTGATCTAGTGGAAGGTGTCCCTGCCCATGGCAGAGAGGTTGGAAACAGATAATCTTTAAAGTCCCTTCAAACCCAAACCCTTCTATGATGAATCTATCAAGACCCATCTGCTTTGAGTTATTACTAGATATGGTTTAGATTCCTAAGCTGTCGATCATGCAGTAAAGTGGAATCACTTGAAATAAGTATTCAGAACAAATGCATAAATACAACCTGTTGCATGGCACAACATGCAGAGACAAAGTAGTAAAGTACATAACGATGCCAGTTACTTATGAAGAATTACATTCCACCATATACTTACTCTGACTGAAGGTCTCCCTGATATTTAAACTAGCAGGATCTTGCTCTTTGGGAATCCAAATGGGTGAGGCAGCAGCTTATGCAGCACACTGATCTTTAGAGATGTTTTTACTTGTCCCTAAGAAGAAGATTCCTGCCATTCCTCTGTGAACAGTGTTGCATTTACCATCAACAGAATTTGCACAGGGAAAGAGAAGGGAAAAAAGCATCTAAGGAGCAGAGACGTCGAGACTGAAAAAGCAAGTTTTACGCACGAAATAACCACTGGATGGCAGCATTTTTAAACTAAAAAGTTCTTCCAAGCTTTGCTATTTGTTTAAGCGCAGAGAAATAAAACTGCTTTTTGTGCCTGGACTACGAATTAAATGTTATTTTGCATTTTGCTTTTAAAACATAAACAGCTTGCTTGCAAGCAGCGGGATAGAAATAGGAGTGAGAGCACAGGCTTCAGAAAAATCAGCGTCCAATAATAAAACAAAGGGGGTTTTTTTGAGAATCTCCTGCTGTTTCTTGCATGGAGGAAGCCTTAGCTAAATTATTTAAACAGTACTTTGGTATATTTAATCTTCTGTATAAACTAGATAACAATTTGAAATGAAGCAGCATTTTAAGAAGATGTGACACGTTAATTCTAATGGAGGCTTTGGTGGAGTTATCAGCTTAAGAAGTTGCTGTGAAGCAATGGGGAGAAAACTCACTGCCATAGCATTTGCATGACCTAAACATTGGAATCAGAGTCCAAATAAATAACCTTGGTGGCTTGACTTCACAGGGACACACAGAACTGAGTTAAAACAGATCAACTGAAATGGTGAAGCTAAAGGCAGAGGGGCTGAGGAATGTTGAATTCCCATGGGAATGCCCTCATTCAGGGATAAAATGGCTTCAGAGAAATAAGCTACAGCAAACTAAAGCCAATTGCCAGTGAATGAGGAGGTTTTCATAGGGTTTTAAAGCATTAACTTTAAAACTTCAGCTTAGCGGATTTAGACCTTTACAGGTGTCCCTTTGTACGTGCATCCCACGCAAACCTTTGGAAGCAACCCTGTAACAGATCCATTGGTTTCAGTGCAAACCAGGAATAACGTGATAGGATGAGAGTCTTGCAGAATGTGTGTGCCTGGCAGTACATTAACAAAATCGAAACAAACAAAACAATGGAAGTTGCTCATAAAGAAGAAACCTATTAGAAATTTGACTCTATAGTTCATGTACCGACATCAGTTCTCTTTTCCCTGTCAGTAAGTCTGAAACTCTACAGAAAACATGTTCAAGCACAAGATGACAAGACGGGAGGTAGGACAGGATATCTGAGGACAGTGGCAGTTTGGATGCCCTTGCAGTCATGGTAGTATAAAGATGCTCCATAGCCATATCTATCCCTCTAACCTTGTTATGCCCAAAATTTCTTGGGCACTGATACTGTCTGGAATAGATCAGCTTGAATCCACGCCATGGGCCCACAGCCCTCAAACAGGAGGCCCACAGATATACCACCCATGGGTCATCCTTCCGAACTCCTCTGACTGCTTCCCAGTGCTTTGAAACCGGTTGGCAAATCCTACTGGGCACTTTCTAACCAAGTATTGAGGCACAGCCTGAAAATCTGGGTTCAGAGCTGGCAGGTTTCCTGCATCGTCTCAGAAACGCCCACTCGCACCAGTTTGCTCGAGTCGTCATCCGCAAGATGGGTTGTGCCGGTTTGTGTTTTTTCCCGGGGAGGTGTCTGGCACTTGAGTCACACAAACAGCAAATGTTTAGCCACACAGATTGCACGGAAAAAGTAAAACAAACTGAAACAGTTCTCCCTGCACAAGCCACGCAGAACCAGGACTGCGTGGGAACGGCACTTCCCCAGACTAGGGGGGGAAAAACAGAGCTCTCCATCTGCTCCTGGCGAGGGAGAGGACGTGTGCTCTCTCCCCTGCCTCTTCCGCNAAAAAAAAAAAAAAAAAAAAAAAAAAAAAAAAAAAAAAAAAAAAAAACCAAACCACTTGTAGAGCTTTACTGGCTCTCTCCATAGGCATGTTATCTAGTGACTTTGTAAAGAGTCAGGTAGGGATGGGACAAGCAGAAAAGGACTTAAACTAAAAAGGAGAGATTTAGGTTAGACATTAGAAATTCTTGGCTGTGGGGGTGGTGAGGCCCTGGCACAGGTTGCCCAGGGAAGCTGTGGCTGCCCCATTCCTGGAAATGTCTAAGGACAGGTTGGACAGAGCTTGAGGAAACCTGATCTAGTGGAAGGTGTCCCTGCCCATGGCAGAGAGGTTGGAAACAGATGATCTTTAAGGTCCCTTCAAACCCAAACCCTTCTATGATGAATCTATCAAGACCCATCTGCTTTGAGTTATTACTAGATATGGTTTAGATTCTTAAGCTGTCGATCATGCAGTAAAGTGGAATCACTTGAAATAAGTAATTCAGAACAAATGCATAAATACAACCTGTTGCATGGCACAACATGCAGAGACAAAGTAGTAAAGTACATAGCAATGCCAGTTACTCATGAAGAATTACATTCCACCATATACTTACACTGACTGAAGGTCTCCCTGATATTTAAACTAGCAGGATCTTGCTCTTTGGGAATCCAAATGGGTGAGGCAGCAGCTTATGCAGCACACTGATCTTTAGAGATGTTTTTACTTGTCCCTAAGAAGAAGATTTCTGCCATTCCTCTGTGAACAGTGTTGCATTTACCATCAACAGAATTTGCACAGGGAAAGAGAAGGGAAAAAAGTATCTAAGGAGCAGAGACGTCGAGACCGAAAAAGCAAGTTTTACGCACGAAATAACCACTGGATGGCAGCATTTTTAAACTAAAAAGTTCTTCCAAGCTTTGCTATTTGTTTAAGCGCAGAGAAATAAAACTGCTTTTTGTGCCTGGACTACGAATTAAATGTTATTTTGCATTTTGCTTTTAAAACATAAACAGCTTGCTTGCAAGCAGCGGGATAGAAATAGGAGTGAGAGCACAGGCTTCAGAAAAATCAGCGTCCAATAATAAAACAAAGGGGTTTTTTTTGAGAATCTCCTGCTGTTTCTTGCATGGAGGAAGCCTTAGCTAAATTATTTAAACAGTACTTTGGTATATTTAATCTTCTGTATAAACTAGATAACAATTTGAAATGAAGCAGCATTTTAAGAAGATGTGACACGTTAATTCTAGCGGAGGCTTTGGTGGAGTTATCAGCTTAAGAAGTTGCTGCGAAGCAATGGGGAGAAAACTCACTGCCATAGCATTTGCATGACCTAAACATTGGAATCAGAGTCCAAATAAATAACCTTGGTGGCTTGACTTCACAGGGACACACAGAACTGAGTTAAAACAGATCAACTGAAATGGTGAAGCTAAAGGCAGAGGGGCTGAGGAATGTTGAATTCCCATGGGAATGCCCTCATTCAGGGATAAAATGGCTTCAGAGAAATAAGCTACAGCAAACTAAAGCCAATTGCCAGTGAATGAGGAGGTTTTCATAGGGTTTTAAAGCATTAACTTTAAAACTTCAGCTTAGTGGATTTAGACCTTTACAGGTGTCCCTTTGTACGTGCATCCGACACAAACCTTTGGAAGCAACCCTGTAACAGATCCATTGGTTTCAGTGCAAACCAGGAATAACACAATAGGATGAGAGTCTTGCAGAATGTGTGTGCCTGGCAGTACATTAACAAAATCAAAACAAACAAAACAATGGAAGTTGCTCATAAAGAAGAAACCTATTAGAAATTTGACTCTATAGTTCATGTACCGACATCAGTTGTCTTTTCCCTGTCAGTAAGTCTGAAACTCTACAGAAAACATGTTCAAGCACAAGATGACAAGATGGGAGGTAGGACAGGATATCTGAGGACAGTGGCAGTTTGGATGCCCTTGCAGTCATGGTAGTATAAAGATGCTCCATAGCCATATCTATCCCTCTAACCTTGTTATGCCCAAAATTTCTTGGGCACTGATACTGTCTGGAATAGATCAGCTTGAACCCACGCCATGGGCCCACAGCCCTCAAACAGGAGGCCCACAGATATACCACCCATGGGTCATCCTTCCGAACTCCTCTGACTGCTTCCCAGTGCTTTGAAACCGGTTGGCAAATCCTACTGGGCACTTTCTAACCAAGTATTGAGGCACAGCCTGAAAATCTGGGTTCAGAGCTGGCAGGTTTCCTGCATCGTCTCAGAAACGCCCACTCGCGCCAGTTTGCTCGAGTCGTCATCCGCAAGATGGGTTGTGCCGGTTTGTGTTTTTTCCCGGGGAGGTGTCTGGCACTTGAGTCACACAAACAGCAAATGTTTAGCCACACAGATTGCACGGAAAAAGTAAAACAAACTGAAACAGTTCTCCCTGCACAAGCCACGCAGAACCAGGACTGCGTGGGAACGGC
>NW_020955895.1:38982-57376 GCF_003031625.1 Empidonax traillii
TCTCAGAAACGCCCACTCGCACCAGTTTGCTCGAGTCGTCATCCGCAAGATGGGTTGTGCCGGTTTGTGTTTTTTCCCGGGGAGGTGTCTGGCACTTGAGTCACACAAACAGCAAATGTTTAGCCACACAGATTGCACGGAAAAAGTAAAACAAACTGAAACAGTTCTCCCTGCACAAGCCACGCAGAACCAGGACTGCGTGGGAACGGCACTTCCCCAGACTAGGGGGGGAAAAACAGAGCTCTCCATCTGCTCCTGGCGAGGGAGAGGACGTGTGCTCTCTCCCCTGCCTCTTCCGCTTCATTCCAACATCTAAAAGTCATTTCTGCAAAGTGTCTGGGTAGCTGCTGATAACCAGCAGGTAACAACTCAGCATGGACAATGACATTTGGAGAGAGG
The DNA here is from genome assembly GCF_003031625.1 of Empidonax traillii. NCBI lineage: Eukaryota > Metazoa > Chordata > Aves > Passeriformes > Tyrannidae > Empidonax > Empidonax traillii. Next base: position 39,382 of record NW_020955895.1, read on the forward strand.
GAGAGAAATGACAGCTTCACACCGGCAAAGCTGGGACATTTAGAAAGAGAGACAGGAAAAGAAATGAAGATGAAGGATCTTTAAGCTCTTCCTACTGGGAACTCAAGAGATTAAAATATTTTACATAACGGTACAGAGTCAGTGGAAAGTACAATATAACTTATGAAATGAAAATTGTGTTTGAAAGGTAGAGTCTCCTAAAAGTCAGCCATTTCTTAACTTGCAGAAGAATAAAACGACTCAGCCCCCTCCATCCTCTAAAGCAAGCTCAAAAGTATGAAACAAGGAAAACTGTTACATCCTCCTCAGCCTGCTGATGAGTCTCTTGCACAATATGTAGTAATTTTGATTTATCTGAGAGACCTTAGATGGAAAAATAGCCTGAGGTAATTTTTCAAGCTTAATTTAGTTCATTTAATATTTAATGACTTAATGAAGCTGTCTATGTGCAGAGCTTTCACTCTGGGAGGAATCTTAATGTACGTAGAGAACTTAGGAAATTGGCTTAAAAAATGTAAAAGGAAATCAGTAACTTAATTCATAAATGATTGACCTCAAGAATCCTAGGACATTTTCCAGACCTCCAGAGCTCGCAGCTCAAATCTCTCTCCGAGACCTGATAGGGCACAACACTGCGGGATTTTATTTCAGTTGTACATTGAAAGAATTATTAAGACCATCTGTGTAGGACTTTTCTCTCTAATATACTGTCTGACAAGTGATTTTTTTTTCCTCTCTCTTTCTCGAATGACATTTTCACCTTGTATTTTCGCCTTCTGAGTCGTTTGCTTGTCAGCTCTCCCCAACCTATTTTCTGTTCAGGAGCACAGGGTCATTCACCACCCTTCATCACTGGGAAGGAGAACCTTGCATTTTTCCTCTAAACATGGCTTTTCAGTCTTATCCTCTTTCAAAATGTGTTATAAAGGACTTCCAGTCTTTCTGTGCTAATACATATAAGACAACACTGGTTTCATCAGGCCCAGAAGCTCTCGAAGGAGATATAATCTTTAAGTCCAATTAAACTTATAGATACATAGCTGCTAATTACTCTGCTTTAGCAGTTGGTTTCATTCTCCTCTAATCCAACAGCAGCTCCAAACATCAGCTCTGACCTGGGAAAAGGAGAGAGGAGCCAATTGCTTTTGAAGATCCCCCACTCTGGGCTTTTTGATAACCAGAAATTCTCAGATTAAAAGAAACAGAAGGGTGCAGGAACAGCTTTTACCAATATTAAGAGAGAAACACTTCATGACTCGCTGATTCTGTGGCTATTCAAGTAAATATTTACCATATGCAGACGTTTAAGTGTGGTATAAGAGTCTGTTACATAGTGGGTTTGTATAAACATATAAACATCACTTAACCCCAGGGCAGAATCCATAAGGACAATGAGCTGAGTGTATCTGACAGGAGGGAAATAAAAACAGGGCTGGCTCATGTTTTCCAAGCCTTAAGGGTACTCAAACAGTTCTTCAGGTTGAATTAGTTTTGCTTTTTCAATATACTAACAACATTTTAAGCCATGAATCTACCTGGATAACCCAGTCCTACACACTTGAACCTCCAAGAGACTGGTAATTAAATCTGATAGGGTCCCCCCACTTTTGAAAAATCTTGAGAGGAAGAGATCCAGGTCTACTTACAGCACTCCTAACAGGCATGCAGGTGGAAACAGGCCTTTGACATTTACCTGTGCCTCCTGGAATGCTGAACAGCTGTCAGAAACTGTTCTCCTCTTCAGTAACACGATACAGTCTCTGTATAAAGTGTGCAGTGGTTTTGTGTGTATCCATGTGGAAGCACATACCCCTTGAGTTAATATTTTTATTTGCACTGCCTTGCAGAAATTTTAATCTCTCTCGAGAAGTCCTGGTTATCTCCTCAGATACCATAAAAATCACATCCATTATCACTCTGTGTAGTAAACTATCAGTGACTGCTCTCCCCCAGGACACAGGTTCTCAACCTCTTTGGGGCAGTTTACAGCTTTCAGTGGAACTGCATCACTTCCACTCATCCAAGCCAGTGTCCCACAGTCCAGAGAGCATTTCTAGGGAGGTGGTGAAATGATAGGCTATTCCCAGTTTTTTTCATGTTTATAGAAGAGAAGAAAGATTTCTCTCTCTCAGACACCTTTCAGACGCACCACAGAGCAGATTTCAGGGAAGCAGCACCGAAGGCACGTAGGTGTTGGCGGTTGAATGAAAGCTTTTCTGCCACCAGGAGTGTGAGAGAGCAGAGCAGTGGGTGGCATCATCCTGTTAATAACCTGTCTTCCCTTTCTGACCTTTCAGCATAGCCTTGCGATTATTTGTGGTCAGCCAAGTGCTGGAAGACCCTCCAAGAGAGCACCATAACGGTGTTGCTTTTGGAGCTAGTACACAACTCCATTTCCCCCTGCAGCTGACTCCCCCCATTTCTCTTTTTTTCCTTGGTTTTCTACATCCACATGAGAAGTTGGGTTTGTTTTGTACTGGTTTTAGCACCAATTTTGTTGCCAGGTGCTGCTCTGCGAGAACATTCCCTTTTTATATCCCATGGGCCATGCACTAGCTCTCACACCTGCTCTGCTCTCCCAGGGGGCACCTTACCATCACTTTCCAGCAGCATAACTTATGCCCTGACCTCCAGAAAAATTTCCACTGCCAAACCTACAGCAACAGAAGATGTATTGCCTGTTCCCGTGAGCCAGGAACCTCTCCAGAGAGTTAAACCATCAAATATAAAGGGTTAGCTGGTTTGCCAAAAACCCAGTGATACTAAATAAGTTTACCCTTGAGTGATTTTATCTTGGATGAGATAAGGTGCATCCAGTAAAAAGCTGCCACTACAGAAAGTCTGGTGACCTCCCGCTGATAACATGACTTAATTAAAAACTATTTTCTCCTGAATTCCTAAGGCAATTGAGGTGGTTAAAGGGTTTTACAGCTATGTCCACAGAGCCTGCTAGCTCCAAAAGGCTGAATCCTCACTAAAATACGGTCATCTTGTGATGTTGATGTGCTCCACATTGTGCCTGTCTCCTGAAAACTCATCAGCCTAGTCTGAGCAGTGATGGCTCCATGGGGAGCTCACCTCCCTACCCACTGGGGACAGAAACTGCCATAACAGGGCAGTGGGAAAGGAGGAAAATCATGAAAGTTTGCCAAAAAAAGCAGAAATCTAACACAAATTAACTTTTAAAGAGAGATTACAGCCGTGGTTACCTCCTCCTCCTTCTGCACTGAAACTCTTGATGCTCTATCTTTCCAGAAAATCCAAGTATAAGTTATTAGTCATGAATTATCTTTCTATATAGTTTAAGAGTCACCTGCAAGATTGCTCTAACAGGACTGTTTCTTCATGCATCAGACAGCCCCCAGAGGATCTGGACACAGAGTGCTTTTACATTTTACCAGACTCACACAAATTTCCATGTTTTGTTACCAAAAAATAGTAGAAATTAAAAATGTATCACACAGAAAACTGGTCTAAAAGTGGTGTTAAGAGGATGAATCTGGAGCAGTCCTACCTTTTTTTGGCCAGCCTTTGTTATTCTAGGGATGTCAAACAACTGTCCTGTGTAGTACTGAACCCCACTGAACATAATGACAGCAATAGAGTCCCCTTCCTTCTCAATTACAGCAAGGATATCTTCAGTCCTCAAGGTCTCCTCCCCCTAAAACAAAGTTAAAGCACACATTTTACATCAACTCTGGCAGTAATGAAACTGTCAGTCCTTATTTCATAATCTATATTTTACCATGAGCCACGCTGCTTGCATAAGGAGATCAAAAGCAAATCCTTAGCACGGTAATGATGTACAAAGGTAGTGCTACGAAGTAGCCTATGAGCAAGTGACCTCAAAAAAAAAATCATTAGCAAATGAGTCTTGAAGGTGCCAGTTATAAAAAGTCTATTCACTTCACGCTCTAACATGCTTTATACTCTCTAATATTTCTGGCAGTTTTAATTTACAGCAAAAAATTCCTGGTGCAAACAGAATATCTAATGATTTTTAAATGGCATCTGAAATTTGTGACACCCACAAGACTTGAAAGTTGTCTATCACTTTCACTCTGTACTTTTTTAATAAACTTAGTATCCCACAGGAAGCTATTATAAACCTGCCATATTTATATTTCAAAAACAATGTCTCACATCATGAAAAGTACAAAAATCCCCAAACCTGTGGTCATTAAATATAGAAAAATTTCAACCAAAAGGAAAAAAAAAAAATCCTCATTTTTGATTCTTCATAGGAAAATTACTGCCCCATCCTTCTCCTGTCTTCCTAGCAAGGGATCTTGTAAAACATACCACCACCTAGGGATCAATTAGGCAGTGAAAACCCAGAATTAAATTAGACTTGTTACTGAAAAGAGCTTGGGCAAGATGGTTGAATTGCAAGGGACTGTTATTATCTCAACAATCTCTGCAAATCTATCAAGCGTTCAGGAGTGGGCTCTTTACTCACAAGATGACTCAGATTTCAGAAGCAAAAGGTCACCCTCGGTTTATAGTTAGGTGACAAAGTTCTTAATGCTGCAGAAGTGAAGCGAGGCAGCCTTTCAAATTAATCTGAATTGCATATTACTCAGAGCAGACCTTTCTCTCAGCCTGTGCTGATACAGACAGTGTTGCTCGTGTTATGGCAATCTCTCACCTTAGGACATTCAGAGGACATTGGGCTTTCTCAATGAGTTGCTATATTTTGCAGGTGAGTCAGTGTGCTGTCAGTTTTTGCAAACAGGAAAAATAGGGAAAATAACCTCTTTCTTGTTGTTGTTCCAGGAAAATTCACTATTGAATCAGCAATTATAAAATGGGGGTTAATGTCAAAAATTATACCCAGAAACAGACCACACAATTCATAAATTTTACCTAAAGAGTTTTGATACAAATTATAACTTCTGCAGGCAGACACTACACTATTTGAGAATATATGCCCTACTTTCACATGAAATACATTTCTGCCCTTAGTGACAGCAAGCAGAGCTGACATATTCCTCACCAACCTGCCGTGGCTGAAGCAGGAGCATGCTTTTCTCCACATCCAACCCGTGCAGTCGAAGCTGAGACTCAACAGCATACTGGAAGAGAATTCCATACAGACAACATTAACACAAATACATTATAAAGATTTTAAAAAAAAAAAAAAAAAAAAAAAAAAAAAAAAAAAAAAAAAAAAAAAAAAAAAAAAAAAAAAAAAAAAAAAAAAAAAAAAAAAAAAAAAAAAAAAAAAAAAAAAAAAAAAAAAAAAGGACAAACAAATCAGAACTCCAAAAAGGAATTCAGAAGCCTTGCCTTTCACTGAAAGTAATGCTTTGAAAGCATAATCTGACTTCACTGAAAAGTGTGCAGATTTCCTTTGGATTAAAAAAAAGACACAGATTTAATTCATATAAGACTGCAAGGACTTTTGAGTGAGAAGTCAAAGCCTGAATCCTACAGGATAAGTTCATGGAGCAGAATGAGGGTGGAGACGGGGCCCTGAGCAGCCTGATCTAGTGGGTTGGAGGGTTGGAACTAGTTGGTCTTTAAGGTCTCTTTTGACCTAAACCATCCTGTGCTTCTATAACGTGATGGAGGATGTGCTTTTCCAGATGCCAGAAAGCCAAGCCTGCATGGATAACAGCCAAGGAGAAGATTGAGCATCCCTTCTGCAGAGCCCGAGGTACCCACTTTTCTTGGTCACACACACTCAATCCCAGGCTGCCACAATCCCCTGCTGCCAACACAAATGAGGCTTGGGCAGCACATACATGTGGTCCTGTGCTTTTCTCACCTCTTCTATTTGCTGCGCAGCTGGCAGGAAATAAGAGCTTTAAACTCTCATAATATTTTGAAAATCCTATCTGCTGATTTTATAGATTAATAATGATTCTGGGGAATCCAATAACAATCATCAAATCACAGTGTGAAGTGGTTTAAAATTTCACAACAGGAACTGGAGCAGTGGAAGTTGCAGAGATTATTACTGAACCACTGTAGAAATTTGGGAAGATGGAGTCCAAGCATACAAGTGTGCCTGGAACAAATGTGGGATTAATATAAACATTACTTAGAATAGAAGCAATTTGAGGTTTATACATCTGCGCCACCATCTTCGCTGCAAATAAACCCATTAGTAGCTCGAGTCATTTTTATCACACCTTGGAGATCAAATTTGTTATCAATTTCCACGAGTTGATGGCGTTGATGATAAAGTAGCAGTGGGCCACAAACCCAAAGATTAATTTGCTCTGAGCTCTCATGCACGGGCTATTGTCTCCTATTTTACAGCAGACAAATGATGTTTGAACTAGTAATCTAAAGTGCTAAGAACAAACATTTCCATCTCTGTCTGGGGATATATAAGTGTTAATGTTGTGAGTTTGTATTGATTTGGTTTCATAAAGTAAAACAGCAACAAGAATTAATAAAACATTTACAACTTTAGTTGATTTAGGCCAGTAGTTTGCTCAATGTCTTTAAAAAGACTAATAAATCAATGCACCCATTCAATCTTTTCCTCTTGTAAGACTTTTTATTTGAACAAAAGGAATAAAGCTACGATCTGTAAAATATGCTGAGCTCAAAGGCTTCTGACAGATTTTTTTATTGTAATGTTACTTGGACAAGATGAGCTAATAAATATTCAAATCATACTACTGATATTCTTTGGAAAAATATGATTAATAATACAAATATGGTAAAATATTAATTTCTTACATGGTCAGAGGGAAAGGCTTTTGCTTCTAGAAGAATTTTATAGCGTCTTGGAGTAGGTTTAAAGAAAGATAGCTGTTAAAGAAAAAAAAAAATTATGTTGAAATCTATCTAAGCAGAGATGAGAGAGATGCTCTCAGCATATAACTTAATAAAGACTGCTTTACTTTCATGTAGACTACAGAGAATCCCCCAGAAATTACAAATATTTCTTTGTCCATATAACATTTATCAAAGTAGGAAAGTGTTATAATACTGTATTTCATATATCCATAACAAAGGCCACAAAAAACCAGCAGTGAAAACTTGCACTTAACAGGAATCAACAGCAAAGCTTTGACTACAGCCAAGGAAGCTGAGATTTCACCCAGCTCCATCCAGGAAGCAAGCTGGTAGCAAACAGGGAAAAGGAGTTGGATTTTCATCCCTGCACAAAAATATTTGTCACTGAATCATCCCTTACTCTGAAACAACTCTGACCAAAGGACTAAGCCTTCTGCAAAGACCTGATCTAATCACCTTCAGGATGGTCTTTCCTTCTTAGTTCCTCATGTGAAGGCAAGCTGGGGCTGGCCACCATGCCAAGAGGACTAGTAGAAGACTTACAAGTCCTCCTGCTCAAGCTTGGGTTACACAAAGCTCTGCATGGACTGTGTACTCAAGAAATCTGGGACAGGTCTCACTTCACTGCACTTAATTCAAGGCAGAGTAGCCAAGTGAATTGGCTTGTACTTACCCCCATCCTGCCATCTGAATTTAACAAAGGTCAGAGACACTGCACAGAGGAGCAGATTCAAGGGATAAACCTTTTTGTGTGAATCACTCAAAATGAAGCTTCACATCCACACTCAGCTGAACCAAATCTTTGGAAATACTAGAGAACCAGAGGCAGGCTTTATGTAGCCACAGAGGCACCTGAGCACTAAATAAGACACATTTACGGCCACTGAGTAATACAAATCAAAATTCTCTACCACATTTTCGGTATATATAAAACAGTTTAACTCTGCTATCTCTTATTTAAAAGCTTGACTGAAATTGCAGCTTTGACTTGCTCACAGTTGAGCTCTTGTTTCCTCAACTCCAAAATTTGGTGTGAAATTCAAATTTGAAAAATTCCTTGTAAATGTTCCTTAAATAATAAGGTCTCATTTGGCGACTGACGTGCAACACATGTGAGAACAGCTCAAACTTCCCCCACAAAGTCCTTGAAAATATTTCTCTGTCCAGCTTTTCTGCTTAGTATTGAGTGAGGCCAGGTCTTGCACATACATTATTCAAGATGCAGCTCCCAAGGCTTAAAAAAAGTTATTCTGTCACCCAGGTCTGTCTCTGTGAGGTCCTCTGAAAGCACTTTGCTTACACACACAGAGAAAGGAGAAAAACACTTGTCAACAAAACATCAAATATACATCATGAAGACATACCATCTGCAGGTGCAAGTTAACAGTCAGCCCATTCATTAAGGCTATTTCGTGTCTTTGGGCCCCTGAAAGACAAAACATAAAAAACACTGGTTGGAGGTTTTCTTAAAATTTTCAGAGTATTCTAGTACAGTGGTGAGAAAGCAAAAGTATGTGTTCAGTCAAAGTCTCTCTAAAGACTAGAAAGGAAATGAATGTTTGAGGTGTCATCAGAGTGAAGTAAAAAGATTTCTTGTCTGACTCACTACACTGCACTGGCAGGAAAATATTTATTTTTTTCAGGTCAGCCACAGAAAACAACAAACAATGAAGTATTTCCATTTCCCAGCAAGCCACTGGTGGATTTATTATCATGAAGAACTCAGGCAAATCAGGTCAGAAGTCTATATGTAAAGCAAGACTGGAAGGCTTTTTTTTGTCAATAGTTTATACATTACACAAGTGACAAAACATATTGAGATAATCACCTGTGGTAAGTGGTTGCTGTAATGTCAGGCTAAATCTCATCCCCAACAAAAAAAAATAATAATTAAAAAAAAAAATTGACCCATTGAATATAACAGACCATTATTAATGTAACAGTTTCACTAGAAGCCATATCTGCATCACTCCCCGGAGACTAATAACAGGCAGAACTAATGGACTAACAACTAATTGTTATTACAAAATCTTTAGTAAAATTTCTCCAGTGCTTATCAAGCCCTGGTGAAAAACTTTAGGCAAATCAAGAGACTGTGTGTTGGTCAGGGAGCCACTGAGATATGGAGAAAATTAATTCCAATTTCTTTCTGGTTCTTCTGATGTCTGTTATTGAAAATAAGTAATTCACCCTTGAGACAAATCTGTGTTTTGAGTTTTCTTAATCTGGGACATAGGCTCATGCACTTTGCCCTAAACATCACTCAGATGTGGTGAGGTGATTCCCAGGTTACCCCTGTCCCTGCTTTTGAGGGTGCACAAGGTCCCAAATAACGCAGGGAGAAGGCAATAGACACTCTCACCATATTCCACAGAATTTAGGTTTACACTTTGCCACCATAGGAATAACCAGGAGTTGACCTCAATAAAAGCAAATACAGTCAAAGAACATGGAAATCTATAGTTAAGAAGTGTTAATAAATCCTTCTCAAGCAGACAGGAGCAACCAAAAACCATTCTCATTGAGGTGTTCAAGGGCCTTTCTATGTGTTGCTGAAAGCTCCAAGTTTTGGACAGAAAGCTTTGGCAATAGTTGTCAGTGACTCTGGAGGACCAGGGATGAGTCATGAGGAAAAAGAGATGTCATGAATAAGTTCCCTCCTTCAGACACCACAAACATCACCAAGTTTTTCTAAAGAAATATATAAAGGACTAGTTCTTCTTAGGCAAAAATAAGCTCTTTTCCTCACTTAAACTCCTCTTCTTTGCTTTCTTTCCTTCCCTCTGATAGCACTGAATCTGCAGGCTCCATGCTGCTGGAAGAGGTCACCTTGTGGCTGTTCTCTTGCAGATATAGAAGACAGCTAGACAGAGTGATTGCAGCTCAAAACAGTATTATTTGCAGTCTTAATATTTCTATGGGGCTCTTGAGGCTGAAAAAAGGGACAGCATCAGGAAATGGTATTGTTCTTATTTCTCCCTCTGCTCCTTCCACGAAATCTGTGGCTTTCCCAGCAAATTCTGCATGAGCAACCCTCTGCCTGCTGTACTGCTTCCCTATAAAACAAATGGTTAATGTGTAGATCCCTTTTAGCTGCATGCTAGCATCCCAAATTAAATATGACACTACATTTGTCATGTAAGTCTTGGTCTTCCGTAAATTATATATTTATTAAAAGCTTTCCATTATTGAATTTCATGCCCACAAAACAAACCTCATCCGTGTCATTGGAAAACTGTTATCCTTTATAACCTGCACTGCGTTTCGGAAAACAACCTTCCTATGATCCAATTAACCTATTAGAATATTCAAAGACCCGGCACACGGGAGACAAAATTATGTTTGCTTTCCCTATTTCCTAACTTTAGACCATATCTCCAAGACAGTCTAAAACCTGTATGTTCTGCATGATGAATCTCCCCTTTAATAAAAGGAAGCAGCATTTGCAAAGTACGACTTCAGAGACAATTATGATTGTGTTAGGCAGACACTGCCATCCTTCTCCTCTCTGACTGCTGCGGAAGGTTGATCCTCGATGGAGTAAGTAGAAAGCATTTTGTAAAATGGTTGGAAAAAGGCTAAGGGCCCCCAATTTAGAAAACATTTTGGTTATTTCAAATAATTCTTATCACTCAAAGTCACTGCAAATCTGCTCAGCGTTCAGTCTTCCCTCAACCGAGACCTGCCCGAGCAACATTGTGCAGCAGCAGCCATACAGTTAATCTTGTTCCATCAGAAGGTGATCCTGCCAAGGTTGTAATGTTTTTAATAAAGTCTAGTAGGAGAAGCAGAGATTGCCTTCACTGCGTTGTGCCACTCGGTGTGAGCACAGAAAAAAAGCTTTGGCCTCCATTGACCTTGACTCTTCATTTCACAATGTATTTACTACTGTAACTTTCATTGAACAGGAAAATGTGACTGCATTTAATAAGCAAGGTGTTCGAGAACTATAAACCATTAAACAGGCAAAAGGTGTTTTACAGTCTTTGGTCCATTCCTGAATAAATCTCACCAAATGGTTTTACTTCCTACTGCTGCTTAGAGTGAGAAATGACAATTCTTCCCCCTCCTCCATAATATATTCAGTACCAAGTAAAAAACTCTGTAAAATTCTGTTATTATTCTTAAATTAAATTCACTAAAAAAGGAAATTTGGAGTTCACTCAACTCATACATGATCACCTTGTAGGAAAACAGCAGTTAAACATAAATTCAGGAACTGGAACTAGAAATTGTTTAAGGTCCCCTCCAACCTAAACCATTCTGTGATTCTGCAATATACCACATTAGAAGAGAGCATTTTACCTTAACATTTATTCTCTCACCCTCTTCACTATTACCTACAGTTTTAAAAATCAGAATTTATTACAATGCATCCATTATTCTGGAAATATTAATTCATTTGCATTCCAAGAATCATTTACATAAATCTTTAAAAAAGCTACGGAGATATTATCTAAATAAAACCCTGCAGATAAATTTGAGGGCCAGATTTGAGCCCAAAAGATATTTTATAGTTCAATTAAACAAAGCCCCCAAAATCCTGGAGAACAAAATCTAAGCCAATAATGTTAACATTCCATTTACTTCTGAGGAAAACAACAAAACTGTGAAACACTTCCCAAGAAAGAAATTTAAAAACAAAAAGTAGGTTAGTGGTAGTGTGATCTTGGTCTAAATTTTTACAGAAAATTTAAAAATATATGTTTACAATGAAGAAAATTATAATAAGTTCAGTGTGGTTTGGCCACTGTGAAATAAAACACCAATGTCCTATGGAGCCTGGAAAAGGAAAATAAGGAGATGGACAAACAATCAGATGAAATTTAAGTAAAGCTCTCATTTTCCTCTCTTCAGATTAAAATGCATCTTTTAGTTAAATTTATATTAAAATAGAAACACAGCTGGCAAGCCTCTGCAAGACAGATGGTTGAGGGAAAAAGGGTCCCAGCCTGACTCCCTGCTTTCTGCAGTGACTCTTAACCTAAAGCTGAGGCCAAATGGACCCTGGCACCAGCAGTGACAGGAGGTCAGGGCTTAGCCTGCCCCAACACCCTGTGGGGACCCCACAGGGGTCCAAGTTTTGCAAACAAAGCAGTGGAAAATCTCCACAGAAGGTGATGCAGAGAAATAGGACAATTTAGGTGCCTCCAGCTGCCCTTTGGGAGATCTTGTCTGTCTCCCCAGTGGCTATCTGAAGAGCCTCAATGGTCTTATTGCTTTACTCATTTAGGTGCATGAAAGTATGTAGTGTGACTCCCATTTTCACAAGACATAAGAGAAATTGTCCACCCTCCAGTTTCAGAAATTCAAGGTTTCCAGTTACAAATTCCAAGTCACATTCCCCCACCTGCTCTCAGCTTCCCAGTTAAGTTACCTCACCAAAACAAGAATATCCAGGGGCCAAGGAGGATGGGTCATACTAGAGAAATCCCTAAATTTCCACACACTCCACCCCCTTATATCCTCATGTATTTCTGTTCAGTGATAGTTTAAGGATGAAGGTGCAGAGCTTGTCCTTGAATGTAATGAAAGCAAGAAAAGTTATTTCTTAACCTCCTGAGCAATACCAGGTACAATGGTAGCAATCTACAAAATCAGAACCCCAATCTGCATTTTTTTTTAATTTCATTCTACAAAAGGGATTTTTCTGCATAGCCCAGTGATGCCCAGTGTAAACACACTCATATTTGTGTAATCTCAGAGCTTACATCATGGATAGACCAACTACAACAACAATTTATTGCATTTGTTCTGCTCCAGTAATAACACCCTGTATTTTAGCTATTTGGAAACTTCATAAAGAATTCAGGAAGTGATTTTATTTATGAATATATAAATAAACTTGTCATGAGACATTCTTTAATGTCTCTGTTTTCAATTGTTCCGATCCCATTTGCCTTTCTTGAAGGAGAAAAACCATAATTTTCTCATTGAACACTTGTCTACAAGGAGAAATTACGATACAATATCCAGCATAGAGTAGGTCAACCTAATTGTAATTTTTTTCCTCAGTGATGGCACAAATGAATGCCTGATAATTCAGTTCTGACAGTCACTATTGACAGTTGCTTTCAACACCTAAACTGAAATATGGGCCAAATCTCTCTAAAATCTACTAACCTGGCCTTGACAACAGCTGTGAGAGTGGGGGAGAAAAAGACCCTGCCAGGATAATTTCTCTTTCCCCTTGTGACAGCAAAAACTCTGAAGGAGATCCCAGTGAAAAATTATTTCAACTACACAGAGTTAGACACGATAGAGGAAATTTGCATTCACACTCAGCCAGCTGCTTTCCTGGCTGGCAAATTCAACAGGAGAAGTCTCCAGAGCTCCTTCTCAACCTCTAGAATAACCAGAAGCACTCACTGTCGAGGTTCTGCAGCACTGCAGGCCCTTCCAGGGGTACAGCAGGGTAATGGGAACTCATCAATACAGGTCCTGCCCCAATTACGTGCTTCATTGACATAAGCAGCTCTCAAACATGGGGCTGAATTTAGTGGTGGGAACAGGAGGAAAAGAAGAAAATGTCAGATAGAAATCATTTCTCAAAGGGGAAAGTTCATCATTTTACTTTTAGGAGAGTGACTGAGAATCCGTAACACCAAGTGCCCTTTCTAAAGGGCTTCACGTGTTAGTCCAAGTGGTTTACGACGCTCCAAGAAACCCTTTGCTGCAATTAGTTTCATGATATGCATATGCTCATATATTCTCACATACCTTCATCTATTAAATCACTCCAGTCTTAAAAAAGTGTTAGCCCATAGTCAAAAAAACTACTTTAAAACAAAAGAATTAAAGGAACTCAGTTCTGCTTACAGAGTTTCAGGATTTTCAGTCTTAAAAGAAACCAAAATTTTTTTTTTTCTTAATTTTATTTCTGGAGAAAGACTTTCCCCTGCAGTTCACACCTACCAACCAGCTGAGCCATCAGGTCCAGGATGCACTCGTCTGCCAAAGCCCACGGGCGCCGCCCATTGAAATGGCCATGAACACCTCTGAAAAGGAAGAGAGAAACAGTGAAAACAGGAGCTGTGCCCTTTGGATCAGTTCTAAGAAACATATCTGATTTGGAAACCCCATATTTGGAGGAGGGAAGAGGAGGGGGAGGAGACTTGCCCAAGCTGATAACTTTTTTCATGTCGTAAAAGCTCGTAGCAAATGCAATTATTTTGTTGGTTTCTGACAGGTTCTCAGTTGCTTGAAAACTGTTTATTTTGTCCCACAAAGTTCCTTTAGAAATTCCCCAGAATTAAAGATGATAGCTTTTTCAGAAGCCCTCTGGAAGTGGCTGCTTGGGTACCAGAAGCCTCTGGGAACAGGCACACTGGGAAAGGGAATCTCAGTGTGGGATGGCACCTGCTAACCCAGGCTCACATCAGCTGCACAGGGAGCAGAGATCATCCACAGAGTTACCCCACCTGCAGTTCCAGCTGAACATTGTATGGTGCAGAGGATGATAGACTTGAACACTGCCTTGCTCCCAGACAGAAATATTTCATGCCAGAAACAATTTCCATCCTCCCGCCTCTCCTGTCTGAGCTCACCCTCCTGCATAAACCAGCAGGTACTTCGTGTCCATGCAGGGTAGCACCTGCCCCAACTGAGCAGCTTGCTAATTTTTACTGCTTCTCTTCTCCCCAACAGGTTGTTCTAGATCTAAGAGCGCATAAACCTTTTTGGGTTGACAAAGGGTATTTAAAACTTTATGTTGCAAACTGCTCTTGTCTACAGTGGATCATGTTGTCACCTTAAACCCGAGTGCCCCACTATTCTGCAGTGACAGATATGTGCATTCAGTCCTGGATTACGTGCTCTGAACTAATTTTTCCTTCAATTATGACAGAGAAGAAAACTTCTAAAAGTAGCTACCATGCATATATAAATAAAAAGTTGCCAAGTTTCTTAAACATGCAGGGTGTAGAGTAGAGATTTAAATGCAAATGGAGGCAGATTGAAGAAAGTAATAATGGTGCTAATCCAGGGGAACATTGCTCTGGGCTCCCATCTCACACTGGATGATTTTCATATTTGCTGAGCACCACGGGGTACTTGTGGAGTCAGAAACACCAGGCTGCATGAGGCCGACTATAAAGCTGTTTCAAAATAGGGACAAAGCCAGTAGGAATCTGGGTAGAGAGGAAAAAAAAGGCCCTAACAGCTTTGATGTGGGGGAAAAAAAAAGAAAACAAAATAAACCTTTTAAAGAAGAACAAGCCCACAATGTTCACATAAAATCATGAGAGGACAGCTGGAAGATTAAGACATGAGAAAGGAGGGTGCATGAGACACTACCCCATCCTCAAGGCTATTTAAGAGATTGCTTTTCCCCATCCACCTCATACTTTCCCTTCTCAGGGAGAATTTAATTCTGTCTCCCACACAAATTACCTGGGCGTTTTACAGTCAGACCCTTTCTGATTGACTTGGGTCTAATTCACACCTCCTAGGGATATTTCCAAAAACCCCTACAATCCTAGAGAATAGAACTGCTGCAAAAAGCACAGCTGTATTAACCATTTCAAGCCTGTCATCCTTGCAAAATATCTATTTTTGGACTAGATTAGGTCAACAGATGAAGAAGGGCACAGGCATAACGGAACATCTCTTAGAGATAGAATAACATCCCTAGGTTTGACAAGACCAGTCCTCCACAGATGACAAGGAGCACCCTGATCCCCAATTTGGATAAGGTCATGGTACACCAGCTCACTGCTTTTCTCCATTTTAGAATTGCTCTCTGATGAGACCTTGACAGCAGAGAGCGGGCAGTGTGAAATAGCTCTCATTTACAAGAGCTTTTCATAGATGAGGAATAAAGGCAGTGGGTGGGTGGGGGAGAAAATGCTGTAAGGGGCAGGGCTAGTGCTAAAATTCCCTCCCTTCTATCAGACCATAATGCAGCTGCCTTCCCTGAAGACAGTGTTATGTGTTTCGCAAACAGCAAGACATTTATTGGTAATTTCCCTTCCTATTCTTCACTGTAATATAGTGATCAAGGGACTTTAGGATAATAGAGACTGTTAAAGTAAAACCCCCAAAGATTTTCAGTGGCTCCCCGCCCAAGGGGAATCTGTATTTTTGAAAGAGGATAGTGAACATAATAAGATGGGAAAAATAAGTCCTAACTACCTATGGGATTCTCTTTCATTAGCTTTCTCTGATTTTATGGCCATTAGTGTCTTCCTAATGGGAATTTACTAATGAAAGTTCTCTCTATCAGCACACAGGACTAACAAAACTTCAGAATAAATTTGCAAGCTATCGTGAGAACAGATAGGAGATCTTGGACATGAGAATACTTTATTTTGAGGAAAAACCACAGACGTTTAGCTATATTGAAAGAGGGGAGAGGCAGCATTTATTATTATTCATATTATTATTATTATTACTGCATAGCTTACAGCTTGCCTCCCTCTTGATGGCCAATATAAATGACAAGAGACAAAAATTATTGCCATTAAAATGGTAGTTAAAGGCATATTCTCGGACCCTTTTTTTATTTTAATCACATGAAACTCTGTAGACTTTGCTGATGGCACAATACATCCTATTACACTTAGGCTGTAAAATTCTATGCTCTGCCTCAGAGAATTTATATCTCTGTATATTATGCCACCCCTCTCTCAGCTCTGGTAGGCACTGGGGGTAATAATCTTTAAGGACACAAGTGCTGTGTTTCTGGCATTCCCCTCAGACATGGAGAGCCTTTATCCCTTTTCTCTTTCCCACTGCACCCCGGGTTGGAAGAGAGATTTAAATCAAGGTGCCCAAATTAATGAACACAAAATGTTGCCCATCAATTCCTAAAGCGTCACACAAACAGCCTATTTCTTCAACTACTCTGAGAGTTTCTCGTAGCCCAAATTAATTTTTAGTTGGTTACCATTTTATTTTCAATTTGGCAGGAAATCACAATGCCACGTTTTATTTGCCGAGTTCTGGTTGATTTAAAGCTCACTAGGGGAGCTGGAAACACATTTTCCGAGATGATCCCAGGGTTTCAAAGGCAGTGAGAAAAGGGATTTAAATTAATTGCCAGCTTCAGGAATCTTCTGTGCTCATCCAAATCTTGTTCAAGTGCAAATTTCTTTTTTGCTTCTTTGCCAAAAGTGATGCAAGGTATTTAATGAGCCAGCACAGACTCTGAAGTTGGACCACGGTTTCAAGCAAAGAAACAGCCAGAAAGAAAAAAAAAAAAACCTGTATGGATCAGTAAAAAAAAGGCAAAGCTAAAAACCCAGGGCATTACGATGGGCAGGTCTAACAAACAGACTGTGAAAGGTACAGGGCTGAGATGGCTCCTGAGAATGGCAGGAGAGGTGGGTCTGTCACACAGGACATGGACAAGCCTCTCTGAGCTGCACTGCTCTTTGCAGGGCTGTTACCTCTTGCAGGATTAGTTCACCACATAGAACCAAAGATACCTCTTGACTCACTGAAAATAGTCCTTGCTGCTGCAGGTGTTGTATTACAGAACCTTCCACGGACTAGGAGGTTGTTAATCTGCTATATTCATGTCAGAAGCCTGTTGCCAGCCTGCTTCAGTGCTTGGAACGGCGTGTATATATACATGTTTTATTTCTAGCCTCAATTTATTAATTCCTAGTTTACATTTGCTGTGCCAGAATGCTATTTCACATAAGTGGCTCCAATTCCCCCCCACGTTTACCCATTGATACACCCACAGAGAGCAATAATTTTTTTCCTTGCAGTCTTAATTTCTTTTCAACCTAGTGACTCTAATCCTCAAGGCTTCCATGCAGCAGGTTCTCCACTCCCCAGGTGCCCTGCCAGCCCTTCACAGGAGCAAAACAACTGGCTACAACAAGCTCCCTTCTCTTTTAATAGTCCCACTTTAATGAGTTACTCGGACATGAGAGACATTTCCCGCTGCACTGAGTATGTTCCCACGCAATAATGATTTTATAAAATATTTTAATTACTTAACCAGCTCCAGCAGGACAAAGAGAAAACACTGAAAAGCACCTCTTGGTCTTTCTCCAACCAAAAAAGTCCCTTTAAGTTTGGACTTCTGGTTTTCAAAATATTGGGTTATTGGCTACTCTAGGCTAAGCACGAGGCAACGACTCCTCACCCCCTCTTCTTGCCCCTCATTCAATAAATCTTGGATTTAGTTGAAATCATAGCAGAAAGATGAAGTCTCAAAGGTTCCTTTTAAATCCATAATAAGAATGCCAGTGGCTTGGATTTGTAGTGTTTATACATTAGCATTAAA
>NW_020955895.1:57436-168492 GCF_003031625.1 Empidonax traillii
AAAAAAAAAAAAAAAAAAAAAAAAAAAAAAAAAAAAAAAAAAAAAAAAAAAAAAAAAAAAAAAAAAAAAAAAAAAAAAAAAAAAAAAAAAAAAAAAAAAAAAAAAAAAAAAAAAAAAAAAAAAAAAAAAAAAAAAAAAAAAAAAAAAAAAAAAAAAAAAAAAAAAAAAAAAAAAAAAAAAAAAGGAGGACTGAAGAACATGGAGAGGAAGAGCACAAAACCAGAGAAGGTGTGTGGGAGGCAGTCTAAGAGAAAAAAGCCATAACCCAGCATTTAAAGCGGGGGTGGACGAAAGGAGCTCAGCACTGAGGGGGAACACAACAAGAAAAGCATGAAAAAGCCTCTTTCTCCTCCAGCTTTGCTCTAATGAGTTGCCATCACCACAAGGAGATAAAACTCTGAGCTTCCCTGCCCTTGACCACCACTGCTGGGTAAATCTTCCCTTTCACTCTTGCCATTAACTATAAGCAGTGAAAACCATTTAAATGGACTCGTGGCTATTTGAGATGGGTCCCAAGACACAACAAACAGAAAATGCGATAAACCAATTTATAAGAAAGCCAGAATCTATACCATTGCTGACTTGATGGATGTGCCTAATTTGCATGCCATTCCTTAGATTCTCTCTACTTATTTATCCGAGATACAGCCACTAAATTCCACACTGCCAACATATCAGCCGTTGAACAGGATGAACTTGGGAACAGCTTCCACCTTAGACTGGATTTTGCAAAGCTGTCCTTGGTGACTGGAATAAAAGTACCCATTTTTGTATCTCCTACCACCTATTCCTTTGCAGCCCCCAGCACACCATCCCACCCACCAGCTTCTTTGAGCACACATTGCTCTCTTCCAAATTACCTTGACCTTGCTTTGACTTTCTCAGTTGCTTTAGGTGCATCTGCAATTAGCAGGGTTTTATTCTAGGGTTTTTTATTGATTTTAATTTGGGTTTGGTTTTTAATTTTTGTTGGTTTTGTTTGATTCTTCAGGGGTTTATTTGTTTGGTTTTAAACATTCTGATTTATTCTGGGTAAGGTTTTTTTGGGGTCAAGCTGCATTTTTGGTAAAAAGTCCTTCTAGTTTTGCTCCCTCACTTCCAATGGCTCAAAATCATGTTCAGCTATATTTCCCCCTTGGATACAGTTACTGAAGGCACTTCTGATCTGAACATGCTGCCTACCTTTTTCCTATTTTTTTTTTATAGTTATTGAGGAAAAACCCATCCTTCACTGCAGCAAAGACAAACATAAGAAGTGAGCCAGTGAAAAGATACAGTGGAGGAGCTGAAATGTGTTTGCACTCCCAGTGCATCACTCTAACAGATAAGAGTACTATCTGACTTCTACCTTTTGAAGGAGCTCAGCTCTTTCCCTGATAAAGTAGGATAAACAGTACAGAAATGGACAGGGTTGCAATTTTTCCAAACCACTGGAGAAGCTGCATCACTGTGCTGACTGAATAACCAGCAGGAACAAACACTTCCCAAAGTTCACAGTCATTCCCATTCATTCTCAATTTCTTATAAGAATACAAGTGATAAATAGGAAACAGTAAACCATATGCATGAACTCACAGCATTCATATATTAGCAAGTGAAAGAACAGCTACAGAGTTTTCCCATTTCCATTGTGAAGCCTCCATCAAGACTGTTCCTACCGAAACAAGGCTGCCCAGTTAGAAGAATTCATTGTTCCTCTTCTTCCTTTCCATATCTCCTCTGCTCTCTCACCATGAAATTGCACCTGTTCCACTGATATTCTGCACCCTATAAAAGAGTGCATCTCTCTCCCAGCTCACTTACTCATCTGGATGTTATTTTCCTTTCCCACCTTCAGTTCCCTGGTTTCTACTTATCTTTTTCCTTACTTATCCCTGGTCCAGCTGCTCAGGCAGGTGCTGGATACCTCAAAGCACAGAGTCTCAATTGAAATAGAGCATAATGTTAATAAAAGTAAAACAAATAGTAAAAAAAAAAAAAAAAAAAGCTATGTATATGTTAAAATTTTCCCATTTTTTATGATAACAGTGTCCCTTTCCTGCAATGTGTCCTTCTTTTGTCCTCCTGTCTCTCTTACATCAAGTTCATTCAGCATAGCTTGTTGCAATCCACTCTCAGCTCCTTGCTGAGATGCTATTGAGAGGACAGGAATGTTTCCTTCTAAATAAAATGAACTTGTCAAGCAGAGACCTGGTTTAAGAGGAGCCAAAAACCTGCCAGCGCTGGCAGCAGCATCACCTGTGCTCGGTGCTATTTCAAGGGGAACTGCCCATTGAAAGGCCTGCAGGGTGAATCACACACAGTTAAAAACACTAATTGGAAAATCACAGGGCCTGGAACCCAACCACATTCACCAGCAAGCAGCAGAAACCAAATGAGTTTGTGTCCCTTGTGTATAAACACTGTTTGTAAAAGCTGTTGGATGGGGATGGTTTGGATGAGCCAAATCAGAGCCACGATGCACAGAGTGGGATGTCACAGCTGGAAGAGTCTCTTGGCCTGATTTACTGCTCATACCTTTAAAAGAGATATAAACAGTGGTGGGGAAACACTGAACATACATTACTCCTGGACTGCAGTGGTTTTAACATGCTATTCTGCAATTCAAGCATTTCCAGGAAGGTCCCAAAATAAGTTGCTCACCTGGAGCACAGGTTAG
Organism: Empidonax traillii; assembly: GCF_003031625.1. Taxonomy (NCBI): domain Eukaryota; kingdom Metazoa; phylum Chordata; class Aves; order Passeriformes; family Tyrannidae; genus Empidonax; species Empidonax traillii. The sequence goes on from NW_020955895.1 coordinate 60,096, forward strand.
CATCTCACATACCCCACAGCATACTCACGTTCGAGCCCACTTGTCCAGTTCTTCATCCAAGTAAGTTTTAACCTTTCTTGGCTGGAGCCCAAGAGAATTCCCAGCAAAGTACACACAGCTCTCCTCTCCATTCACCAGGCTCAGATCAGCTGTGGAGGGAAACAGCAGAAAAAAACACGTGGGTGGGGGAGTGCACAGGGGGGTCAGCATATGTGTGCACACACGTGCCACCACCCAGAGCTCTGCACCTTCCTCATCTCCCTGGGACATCGCGGTCCCCACACTCAAATAGAGGTGCCACCCTCCCAGAGCATCACTCAGATGACCCTGCAAAGCATCCAAGGAGAAGGACAGAGGGCACTTTGCAAGCAGTTATTCACCTTGTCCTCCTACAATTCTTGGAGCTCATGTGAGTTCAAGCATCGCTAAATCCCCAGCTCTCTGAAGAGAACCTCTCTAAAAGCAACCACTGGCACCAATTTTATCAAATGTGTAACCACAGGTGAGCAAAGAGGCAGCATTTTCCCAACCAGGCTATCCACCTTTTTTCCACCATCAGTATATGCCTTCTCTGAGTCGTGAAGCTACTTGAATCATGCACTTAATAAAAGTTAAAACTAGGTAAATCTGTGCCTTTCATGTAAGTTCTCCCTGTACGATTAAACCTCTATTTAGAAAAAATGTAGTCATTGCACAGAATATTTTAAGGCCGTCTCCAAAGTTCTTGTCTTGTCAGCATATGCTGTGGGCTGCACTTCGTGTCATCGTCTGAGGAGGAGGAGGAAATCTATGTTGACAAATCCTTTCAATGATTAGGAGAAAAGCAAGGCGGTAGAAATTTATAAATAATAGCTGTAGTGAGGTTCTGAACAATCTAATTACCCTGTGTCATCATCTATCAATCCAAACACAAGCCTTTTTCTATTATTTCTCATGGTAGAGATTCTTGGAGGGACAAGTGATGGTGACCTTCTAGAAGTAGTCATTTACATTTGTCTATACCTATACTTACAATTCCCCAAAAGCTAATATTATATATAATTTTGGTAAATATAATCATTAGAATTATATTTACAAAAATAGATTATATGAGATCTCAGAACAAAGATATGAATTTGTTAAGATACATGCTAAAAATGAGCATAAAATTGCAATTTAGTCATGGAAAATTTTCTAAGGACTGTAGAAAAACAGCCTGGAAAAGGCCTCTTACTACCTTTTGCACTAACAGTTCCCAACTTCATTGAACTTCACCAGAAACACGTTTTTCAGGAGTATAGACAACTTGGGTAATTTCTTAATTAAAGCTTTAGAAGCTTTTAAACTGCTTAAGTCAGAGAGCAGTTTCAGCCTAATCTGTTTTACAGATACTATGTCTGTTTTTCATCTCCATTCTAATATGAATGAAAACAGAGAGGCACAAACATTATCCATGCTCCCAAATTGATTCTATTAACAGTTCTTTTCCTATCAAGGAACAGAATAACACTGTCCCATCGGGATTAGAGAGAAGGATCTTTGCTCAAGAATTTGGAGCTCAATCTCACTAATACTCTTCATGCAGTAAAACAGGTAAGGAGTTACAAGCAAGCCAGCTTTCCTTGCACCACAGTCCTTTCCAAATAAAAACACCTCTTGTTCACTGTTGGAGAGAGATGACATTACCTTTTTGATAAAGTGTATTTTCTCTAATTTTCAAAATAAATGTATTTTTCCACCAGTTATGTTGGATATACTTTTTTTGGCATTTTATCAACTCTTTGTCTGGCTGTACTTTTTTCCTTTAGATAAAAAGATGTTTATTTCCTCTTCTTTGATATCATTAAAAGGCTCATTTTAGACCTCTGCTACTTTTTTTTTTTTTTTTTTGCAGCATCTTTGTCATTTCACAGCTTCTGACCAGCACACCCTTGGGCTCTGACACTTTCACAGTCACTGTTATATTCTTTACAATAATACATTTCTTTTCTTAAAACTAGCACTTGACTTTTCCCAAATTACTCTACCTTTACTTCTCAAAGTATTCACCTTTTTTATTTCTGGAGAAGCTGTGATTTATATGCAATATATATTGAAATATTCAAACAGCAAATAAGCACAATTCAGGAAATAAAGGCAAACCAAACAAGAAATAATTATTGAAATGTGGTCTTAGAAAAGCTTGAATAAAAAACTGCACTTACATTAAGAATAATTAAATACGTAATATATTTGCACACCTACTCAGATTCATGCAAAAACTATTTTGCATAGTAATTATACCCATTTGTCTACGTTAAAAATGCATTTCTATACCTTTTAAACCTAAAAGAAAAAGAAAGTTTATTGTAAGAAATATTCAGTCTAAGGAAAAGGTAAAAATGCAATGTCTTTATTAACTAGAGAGGAAGGACTAAATCTGTTCATGCATATCTGAGATCTGTCCCTTGTTGAAGGATAAAAGATCACCTCCTTCACACCTGCCTGTACCCCCCTCACAAGCCCTCCAAACAAAGAACCCCATTTACATGATTAACCACTACCTTTAACCATTTCTTCTGGGAAATACAGCTCAACACTTTCACTCTTGGGCATCTTTTTATTCCCAAGAAACCCTAATGATGCTCTATTCCTTTACGAGATGATAAAGCACGAGCCATAGCCTTAATCAGACGGGTGATTTGGTGCCAGCTGCAATCCAGGCATTCCTACCCCCTCCCTGTGGTGCTGGGAAAAGTGTTAAGGAGACTTCCTTGTCAGCTCAGAGAAGAGCAGGAAGATCCAAACATTTCCCTAAATCTCCTGCTGTCATCTTTCCCTATTTGCTCACCTGAGCCTCGTCCCTCATGCTTGCTCATAAAAACCTCAGAGAATTGCAGGGAGTTGGGCTGCTGCTGCTTTCCACTTGATTGATATAACAAACAAACAGCTGTGGCAGTTCATAACTTGATAACTAAATTAAAGTATTCTAATGACTTCCTAAATATTTTTTTTCTTTACGTCATCTTACAGTTGTCTCCTATGGATGTTCTGATCTGCTTCTTGTAAGGTTTAATTTTAAAACCTCATTGTAACGTTTTATGTAAATATATAAAGAATACTTGATGGCTAATATCTGTAATGACATTTATCTTTAGGAATATGTTATCTAGGATCCGCTCCTGGGCCCAGATAAATGTCATGGGAGATCTTTCTCTATGGTATAGACACACAATGTAAATATATATATATATATATATTTACACTCCTGCTGTTTTTCAGCAGGGAAGCTGTTCCTGATGACAGCTAAAGTACAGAAAAGAGGGACAGGGGAGAAAGAGAAGGGGAAAAAAAATCCCTTAATTTAGGAACACAGGAATGATGGGTTCTCTGTGCTGTACAACTAGTACTACTTTGTACATTGCTGGTCTTCAATAAAACATATATATCTCCACAGTCTCAGGACTAAATATTACCATAACTGCATGGAAAAGCATATGCATCAGCAGTCTTTGGGTCTAAATATGATGGTGGTTGAAAAATAAACAATAATGAAGGTTGGAAGGGAAGAAATCATAATTGTCAAAGGGGTATCAAAACCTCTACATATTTCTCAGAAGGTTCTTCAACATGAAGCTGCTACAACACTCCACTGAAAAGTGACCTTTGGCGTTCTGGAGGGACATTTGCCACTCTGCAGATGAAGATCCAGCTGCTGTTCAGGTGTCCTACTGGAGCTGGATTTCAACAGCACAGCCCAGTGAAGGGCAGCAGCGCCATGGGAGCTGTGTGCCTGCATCTTTCCATCTTTAGAGGCACTTTTTGCAGCACCACAGTGGCAGCTGAAGGAGCTTTGAGCATAGATAACTGCTACAAATAGTCATACCCAAACAAACAGGTGGGGTTTAGGAAACTCTCTTGAGCAACCGGGGTTAAAAAAAAAAAAAAAAAAAAAAAAAAAGGAAAAGAAAAATAAAAGTTACTTCTTGGAAGACCAGCTGAGAACTCCTCCTCCATGTGGAAGAACCACCTAGTTAAGATACTTTAAAAATGCCTAATTCTGCTCTGATAATGGAAGCAGCATATAAAGAACTGGGATTTATCATCCCTGTGTCCTAAGGAAGGGAGCAGACAGCATTCTCAACACTCATCACTGTTTAGCAGGAAGATACTGCTGACAGAGATAGTCTGAATTGCTGGACATCTTTTGAAGGTATGGATACCATTTTCTATGACAGTTCCTTACTGTAGACAATTTGGGGAATGCACTGGTAGTTTCTCATTTACCGTCAGTACTGTTCTTTTCAGAAAAAGCAAATCTGCAGAAAATTCTACCAGCATTGATTGGAAAATGGAAAAAAAAAAATTGCAAGAAAATTCTGACATATTTTTTTTCCTTCAATTTTCAGTGGGTGTATTTTGCCACCACAGGAAAGGAGGAGAGTGACTATGCCTATACTTGTTCACCATCTAAGGAAATCTGTAATTTCTTCAGTTTCCAGTGTGCAATGACCAGGGTCTGCAGAACCAGCATAGCTTTTGCTTCCCATCTGAGTCGAAAATAAACCCAAGACAGGACTTGGGAAGCAGGAGAGGAGCCCAGGACCCTGCTGCCTCCACAGGTGGGTGCTTCCCACCAGGTTTCCCTGCATGATTTTGGCTAAACACAGCAGAAATTGTGGGTACAAAAAACCCCATAGAGATGTTTGTTGCCTTTTTGTGGGCTGGGAGCAATAACCTGAAGAAAATGCTTCCCCATCAGCTTGCCAGCCCTCCTGCACAGCCCTCTTTGCCTCCACACCAGGCCCTCTCCGCACCAAGGGCATGCCACAGGCTCCTCAAAACAACCTGCAAACCAGGCAAAAAGCAGAAAAACTTCCAGAACCATTTTGCACATCTACATTGAAGCCACGTGCAGTTATCTATTTGCAGGCAATTCATAAGGAAAGCGGGAAATATCCTCAGATAAAAGGTTTCACTATGAATTATTTGCTCAGATCAATTATTTGTTCTAAGGCACAGTCTTCCATTTGGCCTCAGGAAGAAAATATCTCTACTACCAGCAATAAGACATGAATGTTAATATAATACATGTGCTGCCTCTTTCATTAACTAAAATAATTGTAACCAGATAGATAATACCAAAGTGTATTACACCAAGGAAGCAACTGCTCTGAACCATCACAAGCGACTTTGCCGTTTCGAGCCATTAGACAGAAATGCTTCTGCCTATAATTTTCAATCAGTCACTATATTGTTCAAAGCTGCTGACTGACAGGATAAGCACCATGTAAGTACTGTATCCTCACATTTTATTCAGGATGGGAATGAGAGTATAAAGCTTCTGGTGCTAGAATAAGCTGATGGATTGATTTAGCAACAGCAGGGACATTCTGTGCTCAGATATGACTACAATTGCTCAATTATCTCATAAGTGATGATGATTTCCAAAGATTTGTGATAAACACATGCAGAAGATGTGAAGCCCAGCCCTTTCCCCCTCCCACTCCCTCAGAGCTATTATAACTCTCACTTGGAGGCAGATCCTTGACTTTTGGGATATAGAAACATTCACGAAGGTGTTTTAACTCATCTTGTTCATCTAAGTGAACAGCGAGTTTTTTGTCTGTGGGACTGCATCCGAGCCGCGAGGCAGTTTGTTCCAAAATGGTTGCTGGTACCACAGGAGAAGAAGGATCCATTTTCAGTTCATTCAATTTTACCTGAAAATCAAAAATGCCGGTTTAGCTCCTGCAGTTTTGCATATTCATGAGTGTCTGGTAAGCAGCCACTAAAGCTGCATCGTTCAAGACCCAAACTTATTTGATTTAAAGGTTTTAAAAAGTGAAGTGTCTGAATAGAATGGTAAAGCGATCAAATATTTCCAAGGCAACATATTTCTGTAACACCCCCCCCCCTTCAAAAGGCTTTTTTCTTTCCCTTATATAGACACAATGCTCTTCGCTTTTTAAGTTGTATCAGCCACTTCTAAGTTCTCCCACTAGACTGACAGCAGTTCCAAACGCTGAAGTGTCATTCACAATTTTGAGACGTCAAAGCCAGAGGCAGCATTATTGTCTCTGCAGTCTGAGCTCCTAAGAATAGCAGGTGCACAGCTACACTGGAGTTGTTTCCAGGCTGTGCAACGTTCAGCCTCTTTCAGCTTTCCTGCCTCAAATATTGGAGGGGGAGCTTGTGTACAGTTGTGCTCACGTACAAGGGCAGAGCAGGCAGCACGCAGGCAAAGGCATCGTTAGAAACGTTGCTTTCAAGACCAGGACCTTGAATTATTATTTCCTTTCAGCTGCACTGAATATCCTGGTGGGTTTAGCTCTGTTTGCCCTGGGAAAAGCGAGAAGCCCAAGTCAAACTGCAAACATGACAGATCACAGATTCTGGGAACATCCACAGCTAACTGCAAAAATTTACAAGCCCACTGATCTTGATGAGAAAAACAGTCCTGTAACTGCAACGCTCAGAGATGCCTTTGTGTTCAAGATAGCATTTGTGCACTTGGCTTTACAGATCTATGGGAAAGGAAATTTATAACACGTACCCTGCCCTTAAGGGCAAGGCTTCAGTGGTGCTGCCTGCAGTCGAGAAGCTCACTGTGGTGCTTGGTGGTTGCCCCAGTTTAGGGAACTGTATAGTTACACCACAGAATATTTTCTGCCTTTTTAACATCCCCAAGAGCCTTGGTGTAAAGGAGCACTCAAGGGGATAGGCTGAAATAGGGCAGATTAGCACATAACATGCAGCATAGAGCCACTAGAGAATATTACTTTTTTTCTCTCTGTTTGAGAGAGAAAACTCTTTAAGCACTTATCTTCCATAAGAACCAGCTTTCATTTCTTAAAGCTAAAAGCATTCTGTGGATAGTTATCCAGAAACAAGCTGTGGATAGAACAACAGATGACTATTGAGAAGAGCTTTGTCAACACATATGGGAAGGAGAACGGTTGGTATTTAAATATAAACCCCTAAACAGCACAGACTCATTAGTGCCAGTTGATCCAAACCTGTTTATACTCTAGCCAAATGACCAGCATGATGCTGCTTACCTGCTTTAATCTGCTATCATTTGGTTTATGATGAGAACATATTCTTTTCCCCCCTCTAGTCTTAATGTCTTACACAATAACAATTTTTTCCCTCCCACCAGCATGCAGAGTTAAAAGAAAATACCAGCAGAGTTCTTTAAGAGAGTTTGCCTTTAGCTAATGAAATGAAAACTCCTGGGAGTTAGTGGAGATATCCTATTTTTGTGCTGTCTCCGTACAGGTTGTTCACACCTCCTCATTGTTGCCAAGTTTATCATTCCCACTCGTTTGTCCTAATCATCCCCTAGGTGATAAAAAGGAAAATAAAATAACAAAAGTGGTTGGGGGAAAAAACAGATATTTCAGCATCTCGGTTCTTGGAGTGCATTTTAGGGTTTCTAGGAGGCAGAGGGGTACACCTGGACCAGTCTCTGGGTGGGATGCTCAAGAGGCCAAGATGGTTGGGATCAGCATACACAGAGACCTGCAACTCCACTGAAAGCCCTGAAAGAGGTGTGGCCAGGCTCCCTATTCACCAGGGAACTGCTCCTCAGTTCCTCCACAGCTGAGCAGCAAATCCAAGACCTTGCTTGTGACAGCTTCTCTGCTGAGATCTCAGTAACATGTGCGCTTTTCTGCAGGACAGAAGAACACTGACCTTCTGGAACTCACTTAACAGACATCAGGGAGGATACTTAGGGATCATGATTTCCTCCAGGACTTGTGAAATGAGAAAAGCAAGCTTGATTCTTGAATACTGTGGCCATCACTAATACAGATACGCTAATACACCTCATTATAACCTACAGGCATCGTAAGGTAACTTCATTTTCACCTCTCCAACTTACAAGTTTTAAGAACCCACAGCAATAATCAATAAATGAGGGCTTATTTCCAAGCAATATTTGGATCAGCCCTTGGAAAACAAAACTAGTTTTTGTTTCCAAAGGTTTGTGTATTTGATTTACAGTACAAGCACGGATGTTCTGCTCCCATTATCAAAGCTTGTCCAGCACGTACAAAAATAAGCGAGATATAACCCTCTATTTTTAATAATGGGTATTCAGTGCAAATGATATAAAAAAATCCTTGTAGAAGGGGCTTGAAACCATGCTTCCCTGACTGCCTCCCTCTAGGTAAAAAAAAACCACAGAGTAGCCTGTGTAGTATTTTCTATGCAATCTCCTTCCCACTCAAGTCAATGCCTGGAATTTTTGTTCCCCAGTGACGTAGCTCCTGAAGTAAGGGAAGCAACCTTTTAAGCTCTCTAACCAGATCACTCGAGTTAAGGAGATTTGTTCAGTGATGCTCAGCTCCCACAGTCCCACACAGGGGAGACCATGAAGTATTGGCATTGCCATCACCTATGTCCTCTCCCGAATACAGCCAGTGAAGGAGGTTTGGGAGCCTCCAAAATTTTATCTCCTGGGCCCACTGAGGCACTGCCAGCTAATTTCCCTGTAGTTTATGGCCAGGAGATGGATGATAAGGCTGCTTGAAGGACAGTTTGGTATTATCTGGCCTGTAGATGTTCTGCTTTGCACCACGTGAACACAGCCCAGCGTCCTACTCTTTATCTTACTAGTCACCATTTCCATGTAGGGACACCCAGTTATTACAGTGGATTAATGACCTGGAATATTCCAGGTCATCCTCTGACCTGTCTGGAAAGCACAGATGGGTTTGGTTTCCATTTGAGGCCTGACCCAAAACTAACTGAAGTCAATAGGTCTCTCTATTACAGATGATTTCTGGATTAGGCTTTTTGTTCCCTGTCATTGCTGTAGTTTGCTGCATCTGATCAATGACTTATATTTATTGTTATTCTTATTGATGTTTAATTTTGACAGCAAATATAAATACTGAAGCCTAGAAGTTAAAAATTATGAAGTGCTCAGTGGCATCTGATTTAATACAAACATTATGAAATGAGGTAAAACTACTGAAATAAAATCAATCAAAATCCTATTGAGAGATGAAATTCCAGAGATCCAGTTCTAAAACCAGAATAAGAAAGAACTTTTTTCCTTTGAATGAGAATTAGTCTTCATAGAGAGCAATTCCAGAATTTATTTAGGGTTTGGGGGTTTTTTTACCCTTTGTTCTAACTGACATAATATCTTTTTTTTTTTTTTTTTAATCACAGAATTGAGCTCTGTGTAATTATTTTACAATAATTCATGAGTCATTTGTTGTTTTCTACATGTAGAGCAAACACATTTGTATAAGAATAGCACAGCCTTATTCCAATTATCTTCATTTAACTGAAAACAAGATTCTGTAACCTCTTCAAATGAAAATTCAGACCCATCAGTGCAAAATGCATTTCCCGCCTTGATAAACACAGTTCTCAACAGGATTTTTTTTTTTCAGACAACTTAGATTAAAAATAATTAAGATAAGCAATTTGCCTCCACCACCTATTCTGAAAAAAAACATTCAGGTGTTTTCATAGAATCCCAGAATGGTTTGGGTTGGAAGGGACCTTAAAGACCATGTCATTCCAACCCCCCTACCATGGGCAGGGAGATCTTCCACTAGGAAGGGTTTACTTCTTTTCTTTGAAACTTCTACAACACTTTTTGACTCAACAGATGACATGAAGTCGGTATATTTTTATTTTTTCTTATTTCTTTGCTCTTTAGACTCTTCTATGGGACTTGCCTGTACTTTATCCTGATTTAGAGTAAAGAACTCAGCAATGACTGTAGGCAAACTTTCATATTCAAAATGAGCATAGGCAACTTAAATTAAGAAAACAGTCATTATTCCATTCTTTATCAGGACAGACATTGCCCCCCCCGCTACTTCATCTCCCATTTTAAAACTATGAAAGACAAGGGATGAGAATTACTCAGACACAAGTGACATGAATGTCTGTGTGATTATTTCTGTTTTGTCCTTTATGCACAATTTACTGACTAAATAGAAAAAAAAAAAGTGTGATTATTAGCAAGTCATCTTATCAAATTTACTCAGGAAGGTCTATTAGGCTTAATTATAAGAATGATAATTTGTTCTATTTTTAGATCCTCTTATGATATTTTTATGGACCTACCCTCTGTCTTGAGAGTTTTATTAAAAAATTAAAAAAAAGAAAGTAAAGTTCCCTTACCCCTCCCCTTAAACATTTCCTTTAAATATTCCAAGATGTTACTCACAGTCTACCCAGTACCGTGCTGACAGGCATACAATGAATCTCTACTTTAAGCTTTATCAATACCCTCAGAGGAAAAGTGTTTGTCATGGAAAGAGCCTGAACTGCACTTTCTGCCCTCCAATAGCTGTTCACCAGGTTGCCAAACACAGCTCAGCCCACAGACCTTTGATATTTTGAGGCTGGTGTCCAAATGAATTCTTGGGAAGGAAAGCTGGGGGTGTGCACATGTGCGAGTGTGAAAGTTTGCAGTATAGGTCCAGGCTGTCAAAATACACCCACTGAAAGCACCAATAGCACCATAATTGAAGTTGGTTTAGAAAACAAACAAAAGAGAAATTACAGAACTGCACAGTGTCTAAGGACTGTTTCTCTTCCCGTCTTTACAACTAACAAAAAATTGTTTTGGTGAATATGATTTCACAGAAGGAAGTTTCTAAAAAAACACAGCCCAAAGCAGCACGCAATCTAGATTACTTCAGGTTAAATACACTTCAGTGAATTTGTTTAAATTACAGAACTGGAGAAAAATCTAAATATTCATAACATCCCCGACAACAGACACACAGCGGCAGCCACCACTGTATAATTAAATAAGTTACATGCACAGTGTCACAGCTGCAGCAGGGGAATGTGACAGGGAGGAATTATAATAAACTCAGTTACTTAGAGTAATTTAGGCACTTATTGACCTTCATGTCAAGAAGCGTTATGGTGTTAGAAGCAATTTTACACAGAAAACTCGTCTTTTCCCCCTCTACAGTGAAACCACGTTACCCTGCGGTCGGCAGCCGTTCCTGGGGGAGGATGATGAAACTCGTGAGCAAATACTTGTCACTGCATGAAGAAACAGCCACAGTCACGTGCCTGGTTCTCCAGACTCTGACCCCCCTGCTGCAACCAGGCACATGAACCTCAGAGAGTCAACCAAAAACCAGGTGTGCATATGTATAATTATTTCCTTTATTCTTGTTTTCTTTTCCTTTGTCACTTGTTTTAAAGCTCTAATTAAATTAAGAAGGCACTTTTTTTCCAATAGAGGCAAAAGTATTCACACACATTTCTAATGAAAATGGTTTTAAAAGTAACTGTTTCCCTTTCGCGATGGAGACAATCGATAGTAAATAGCAAGTCAGCAGTGTTTGCAACCACATGACAGAGGGAGTGGTGGGACATGGAATATAGATTTGTCCGGGTGGAAAACAGAAGAAGAATTAGGGATGAAATTAGAGCAGAACAAAGTTGATCTCTCTCTTTGCTCTCTCTAAACATTACCTCAAACCAGTCACATGTAAACCCCATCCCCTCCATTCAAGCTTGAATGACACCCTTCCTACACATAGCAGTCATCTGGAACAAGAAAAATAGTTTCTCTTTATTCAGCCCCTGAAGCATCAGAGAGGGGAAGAAAAAAGCCCACAAAACAAACACATAAAAAACCCCCAAACTAACACAAATCAACAACAAACTGAAACAGTGAGGAGAGATATAGGGGCAAATGGGTCAGAGTTGTGGACTAATAATGTAATTCAGAGGCACATCTCCATCCTGGTGTTCTGCCTGCCCAGAGCCCTGCAGCAATGCTTGTTTATTGTCTGGATTTCCATTTTTCAGTAAGCATCAATAGATGTGACACTCTTGAACTGTAACATTTCATCTTCTTTGCTAGGAAAAAAAAAAAAAAAAAAACACAACAAAACAACCACACAGAGCATTTAATGCTGACCCAAAATAGAGCTGACCTCTATCCATCAGTTCCTGCAGTATCATTGCCCTGTTCTGCACTGCCAAATGATTTTTTGGACTTCCCATTAACTTGCTCTTTTACTCCACCAGCCAGATAATGGGACTGCTGCTAGAGAAACTTTGTCCCACCAGGAATCTAGTCCAAGGAAGAAGCATATTGAGGTACTTCAGCTACAGAAGTAAGAGGGATCCAATGTCAAACTCAACCCAAAAGGGTATTTATTTCTTGTTTGGTTGGCCATTTAGGTCAAACCAAGCTTAAATACACTGCAACTTTTCAATTTGCCCTTGGAAATAAAACTACACAAACAGCAGAGCGAAAATTTTTCCCACTGCATTTTCTTTTGAATAAGCATCATGTGTTTTAACCTTGATTGTCAGTGGTGGCAGGAAAGCAGCTGTGCTGGCAAAGGCCATATGTTTGTAGAGTTTCATGAGAATGTGAATATTGACCCCTTCTTCCCAGCTATTCTTCTCAGCTTTTCTGATGGAATGAAAGAAAAACAGAGACAAAAACCTTTGCCCTTCGAATTCAGACTCAGAACAAAACAAAAAAATCAGCAAACACATAGCCTAGATACCTTTTTTCAGCTGCAGAGCTAGTATAATGGGCTGTTGGTCTTTTTTCCCTGCGTTGCTGTGAGGTAGCCAGAGGACAGGAAGAGAAGAAGGAGCTGCTGCAAGTTACAGCAAGACCAATGTGCAAGGCAGTGAGGCCACACGAGATGGGCAAAGTCCCAGCGGGCACGAGGGACAGAGAGCAGGCAGAAAATGTAATGGAGGGCAGCCCTGCCATCACCCTCTCAAAGGAGCTGTTAGGAGAGTGATGGGAAGGTAGTGACATTTGACAGACAGTTTAGAGAAGGAAGGAAAAAAAAAAGGAGCTTTGCTAGTCTGTAAGTGGGGGCTGTGGGGGGTACACGGGGCAGAGAAGGGAGTAAGGGGTGGGCAGAGAAACACATTTCTCATACCAACAGCTTACCTGCCTTGTTTGGAGGAGCTTAACCACATTAAATCACACACTGCCAGCCACATCCACCAGTGTGCTGATACTGTTTCATCTCATCCTTCATCCCAGTTGTTTGCTGTGCCCATCCATCCCTACCAGCTCCAGACTCACCAGAGCCTGTTCAAGCCCCTGGTCATGGGAGTCGTGTCGTTTGACTGAAAGAAACTACGTGAGTTTTTCAACAGGAACGACAATAAAAGTTGTATTAAATTAATTTGACAAAACATATGCCTTCTTCTCAAGATACGTGACAACAGTGAGTAACCAAGGGCAGCCTGAAGCAAACTCACCCCACGCCATATGGGATGCCAGGACACTGGGCCTATCAGGTCATGAAAGCTTGCCTTGGCAGTGCTAGCCCAGAGCCTTCTTGCTGTCAAGAGGGTAAAATGATCCAGCAAACAAAGAAGGATTCTCTTTAAGGTGAATAGTCAGGTCTTACCCAGAGTGAGATGGCCTGGAAGACCCTCAGGCAGGAAAACCCTGTGGTTGTTACAAGCCAGAAAAGGAGCAGCAGAGCAGTGATGTGTCCAAGCTGCACACAGTGCACCTGCAGCATAGAGCTCTGCTCAGCACACAGATGCTTAAAAAAACCCAAGATTGTCTGTATTTACAAGGCAAGCCCCACAGCTATTTTTAAAGCATTCCATCTGCACCTGAGGATGGCAGGATGCAATTCAACTCGGGCCCCGCAGCAATCACTCAGTAAACAACAGCACAGAACCTTTGGTCTCCTTCCTGCTGAGCTTGCTACAACAACTTTCTTATCACTTTTGTTTTCTCTCTACCCCATCAACACACCCGCTCTGCTCTGCCTGAAAAGCTCCTTGCTTATCTCAGGTCACATTTAAACCCTTTGTGACGAGTCTGCCCTACACCTGCCCTCACTTACCTTGTTGACCTCCCTCTCACCCAGACCCCAGGGAGTAATCTATTACTAAAGTGATTTAAGGGGAGTGTGCATATTTGGCCCATTTGCAGCAGTGGATTGCTGTGGTTGTGTGATTCTGACTTTTGCTCACTCGGTCCATTTAGCTTTACCACATAGGGAGTTAACTCCCTATAATAACAATCCAGAGTTTATTTTTTTTTTTTAATTTACTTATAAAGTAGTTATTAGTAGCTACTGTTAAAAAAATGACTACCCTTTGGGTGGTCAAAGTGAGCTCATGAAATGTTCTTGTTTGTATGAATCGATTTTCCCCATTTTCTTTTCAGTCAGACTGTTAGGCACACCTCCCTAAATACATATGGATTTTTTCCTGCTATATGACCTCCTCCTAATATCATTTTTCTCCAGCCTCTGTATCAGTTATCATTTTCTCTTCTTTCCGAGTCACTAAATATAGTATTTGTTGTTTAATTTCATTCTTAATGTACTGTCTCTATGGAAAAAAAAAAATCACAGAAACAAGAAATTATTTACTTTTCTGCGGGAACATTTAAAGAGAAATGTTGCACCACTGTTACTAATAATGGTAATACCCAGAGAGGGACAATAAGGGAATCAGAGTCAAGGGTTTTCCATGTAAAGAAAACAAGAGCAGTAACTCCCCCTGGCTTTGATAACTCCGTGGTAGCTGCAACAGCAGAAGAACATATTTTGAATAGATGAAATTTCCTTGTATCCCTCTGAGTGAGCTGCTGCTAATAAAAGACAGCTGTACCTCTGATGCCCTCACCCACACTTCCAGGCTGGATGCACACACACACATATGTTTTTAAAGCCTATTGCTATAAGGAATGGGTTATCACTGTTGTTTATCTTAATGTTTTGCAAAGAAAAAGAGATTTTCCCCGCCTCTGGTCAAATATTTAGCCTCAGTTTTTGCTTTGGACAGCAAGGACGTTTGAAGCAGGTTTTACCCAATGTAGGGACAGGAAAGGGGATGTGTCTGTCCTTTCCTGAGTGAGCAGTAGTGTGATGTCCAAGGGGGCATTTGAGAGACTGAAAGGAAAATGTGGGGCATGGCACTCCCTCTTCTCATGCCAGCTGCTTATTATATTTACAAAATCTTCTTAAAAATCAATGTGAGTACTTTGGGGATGGATTTACAGCAAACTTCTTTCTCCCAGGTCCTCTCAAAGACAGGTAAAGGTGTTTGTGTTTCAGATATAGCCTCTATCCAGCTGCTGTTTCTTCACCCTCCAAATGCCCAGCTGTGTGTCCAGACTCTGACAGTACAACTGCCAACCTTTTCATCTACTTGCAGCACGTTTCCTGCCTGTGGTCATAGAGCTTCTGGGAAAGGGGGAAATCAGAAACCAGCAACAGGCCAGATACAAACGGATAATAACAATAAAACCTCACTGAGCGGCTCCCCACAACACCAGAGCTTTCTTTTTGTCTTAAATATTTCGTACCATGTCTTTTATAATGCCCTTCACACCACTGCAGGCTGGCTAATAGCTGAGGACATGAACCGAACTGAGGTAGACAAACGATCATTGTGCCTTTTCCCTCCTTCCCCTGCCCCTTGTTTGCAGGTCCATAAAAGTGAAAGCACTTCACACTTTCCCTGTTATTTTTAAGCTCTTGCAGCTGTTACCATCTGGAGCCAAACTCAAGCGGGAAAGAAAAGACAGGTCAGAAAGTAAAAAACTGAGCTTGTACTACATGTGTGCTGTGTAAAAAAAAAAAAAAAAAATAATTAATAAAAAACCCCAAAGCAAATGCCACACAAAGCACAGTACAGATTAACGAAGAATCATGTGGATCTGGACCCTCTAAGAGCTGAAATTTCAAGGATGGGCTCTGCCTGATTTAAATAGTGTGCTACTGTTCTGGGTGGCCTCAAATCAGCAGAGGAAGCAATAATGCATAAGGATGGTGACAGGCAGAAAATGGCATGTGGCACCTGAGAGAGGCCAGCAGTGGCTGAGGAAGGGGACATAGTCATACAGGTGCTGTGATAAGAAACCCATTCTGCACCTTTCCATCCGAGGGGGTTTAAGAGTAAACACACACACACACACACAAACAGTGGCAGATCTCGGCAAAGATGAAATTCCTGGGAAACACTTTAATGCCAAATAACACAAGAAAAGCAGCAAGTGCCTTAAGGCCACTAGGGCACAGCATGGCTCTTGCAAGGGGACAGAGGTGAGGAGAGAACCTTGTCCTTTATTCACAAACCCAGCAGGTTACACTGGAATGACACATCAGCTCCGAACTCTGGCTGGAAGAACAAATACAGGCTTTGTGCCGCTCAGAGGAGGTTTCTGCTCTCCACACAGTCACTCCTTCCTTCCCCAGCCACAGAGCTGAACCTCCCAGACCTTCCTAACCACTGATTTTATCTTTGCTTGATTTACTAATAAACTGATTAGGCAGCAAATCAGACCACACAGTGGC
Source organism: Empidonax traillii (assembly GCF_003031625.1). Classification (NCBI taxonomy): domain Eukaryota; kingdom Metazoa; phylum Chordata; class Aves; order Passeriformes; family Tyrannidae; genus Empidonax; species Empidonax traillii. Next base: position 76,361 of record NW_020955895.1, read on the forward strand.
TAAGGTCTAAACAAAGCTTTTGCCAGTGCTTAACTTCCTAATGATATTTATAATCCCCAAATAACCCTTTGTTTGCCCCCTCCCTGATTGCAGGAGGTGACTCAGCAGTTGCAGGGCTCTGTTTAGTATTCCCAGAGTGTTTCCTGAGCATCTTCCACTGACTGTCACCCTTGTGCTGTGATCAGACCTATCGGGTTGTGGTGAATTGCTCTGAGGAAGGTTGCAGGTCTCCATAGGGACTGCTCATGAACTTTGAAAAGTGCATTTGCCTCTAGCAAGCTATAAATGCTCAGGAGAATTGCTAAAGATCACTCAAAATAGATTATTGAACACTTTGATGCTGTACTCTTATTCTGTGTTATCATATACTTAAAGTATATTAAAAGATTCTCTAAATACCAAGTGCATTTGTGTGGAAGAGAATTGTGTTTTCCAAAGCCAGGAGAAAATAGCTTTGTACCATTCCAGGATATATAATGCTTTTTCTGCAATTCTGCAGAAACATTTAAAGTGTTTGACAGTGCTGGGGTTTTTTTCTTCTTTTTTTCTTTTTTTTTTTTTTTTTTCCTTTCCCCAGCGTCACTGACTGTTGTGATAGACTTTGGTTAACTTCTTTGGATTGTTTTTTTTCCTTGCTAACGGTCCCACAGTCAAAATGAAAAATAAGAACCTTCTGGAACCTGTCTTGATAAGGTCAGACTGTAGAATTTTTCTTTCCAGCAATTTAGCCAGGCTCTCTCTTTCCAGAATACATTTACTCAGTAATAAACATCTCCAGACAGCCAGGCTGGAAACAATTAAGCCAAAATTGGGGAAAGCAGCACATGAATAAGTATTTCACTTTTAATGAAATTAGACTGAAAAATTCAGGAGCAAAGGAAATAAAAACATTTCCAAATTGTATTAATTAGATATATTTGTAAAAACCTGTGCTCATGCGAGTACCTTATGCATATTTTAATATCAAAGTATGAAGAAAATGTGCTTTGGTGCTGTCGTGCTGTGGTCAAGCACCAGGCACACAGCAACATTTGGGGCACATAATTTAGCATCTAGTAGGAAAAACAAAGCAGTTTAGCCATTTTTATTTGAGCTTACAAAAGGAAGCTTGCTAAGCAACAGGTTAAAAGGTTTGTCTAACTGAAGTAAAACAAGATTATTCCAGAAATGAACAGCTTACGAAGAAGCCTCATCTCTCAGGTATACAATGAAATGAATATGTTTAGCTGTCCCAACTTAGAGATCCAAGTAAAATTCCTTTGTAACAACCCAGTTTTTCTACCACCACAAACATTTCACAAGATCCTAAATTCCATTGTTGTCCAATTTTTGCATAAATGCACTTGCCTACCACTTAGACTTCACTTGATTGCAAATCCATCACCTGTTTATGTGCAGTAAGAGAACGAAAAGCATCTGTGCCATTATTTTTAATTAGGTTACCCTCCTACACCTCCTCTGTCCAACACCCTCAAACAGTTTAGATGTAAAGTCTAAAATAATTTAGAACTGAATAATTACACATCACGTTTGTGACAACTCTTGGTGTGGTTTTCTCAAGAGGCTCCAAACTGGTGCAAAACTGAACTTGGTTTTACAAAGCACTATTTCAATTTGGAAAGTTCACAGCATTTTCCAGAGGAATTAATGAACGTTGCTAATAGCTGGATCTGAGTTACAAGGCATTAGGAGGACACAATCAGGAGGAAAGGCAATATATAACCTTTAGATGGGACAATTAAAGATCAATTATTAGAGCCAAAGAAGAGCATTTGAAAGCAGCTTCTTCATTAATCAAAGATTATCTCAAATTAGAATGTTTAATTATTTGCCGTGGTTTGTATATTCTTCTCCACGAAAGAGGAGAGAAAAAAAAAAAAAGCAAAGCCAGGGGCTTTTTGAAAGCTGCTTGGTTTTGAACATTTTATTTTAACATGGTTTTAAAGCTAAAACACGAAATATTTTAAAGAATATGTAATACTGTTAAAGCAGCATAACTCAGAAAATTACACTGAAGATGCACAACTGCTGATTTTTAGTATGTTAAATCTGGTAGGTATTGTTAACTACTTGGATGCCCAGATACATGGAAATATTGTTTTAATGCCAAAGGTAAGAAAGGAAAAGATGTGAGTTTCCTATGCAATGTAATGATTTGGGGCAGGGTCCTTGGGTCTGATGTTAGATTTAGATCAAACCTATAAAGCAGCTGAGTTTTAGATTCCCAAACAACTGAGCACATCCAAAATTTAGAGAGAGAGGCATCATGAACAGGCACAGAAAGGGTGATTAGACCAGCTGGTGGATAGAAAATTCTGGGCTCCATGAGGGAGGCAGTGCTCCAAATGGGAACTGCAAAACATGCTGCAGGTTTGCTCAGCGCTGCCTTCTCTGGGCCAGGAGCCACCACTGACCAAATCACCACGTGGATTTGTATATTCTGACAGTTCAGATGAGAGGTGGGAGGAGATACACCTGGAGTGTAAGAAAGGCCTATTGCAAACCACAAATTTGGACTCACACAGGGCACAGAGAGCTTTGCTGAGATCACGTTGCAGTTCAGGCGGGAGCAAAGCGTGTGGCTCAGGAGGAACAATTACTGCTCCTCATCATTGTATGAGCTGGAGAAGAGCAGTTCCCCTTTAAAACAGCCCTTTAAAAGCTCCCATCTCCAAGCAGCACATCTTCAGCCATCCAGTTCTCACACCCTGTGGGAATGCCATCCACTGGCTGCTCATGATGTAAAGTGTTCAACCTGTGCTTGGCACACTCACCATTTATCTCCTGGAGGGAGACAAATGCTCGGTGACAACAACACGAGCTGTCCACGGGGCCGTGGCCACCTGATACCTCCTCATGGATCTTCTTCGGGAGTATGTCCAAGCAAAATGCCTGGGCAGTTATTCTTCAGTGACAGCCAGACACAGATACAGAGGCAGGCTGGGGAACAAAGCTGTTCCCTTTATGAGATACTTTTCTTACATAAAAATGTTTTTCCTCCTGGCCCACCCTACACTCAAGACCCAACACAACTATTTTATTTATGTCTTCACTTATCTGTAAGGTGTATCCTGAAAGGGGATACAGACTTTCTTCTTCTCCTAGATGTCCTTCTCTCCTTGCAAGGTCCCATCCTTTGTTGGTCAGGTCAGGATCAAAGTCATTTAAACTAGAGATTTAGAATCACTGAATCATTTAGGTTGGAAAAGACCTTTAAGATCATCGAGCCCAACAGTTAACCCAGCACTGCCAAGTCCACCACTAAAACATGTCCCCAAGTGTCACATCTATGTGTCTTTTAAACAATCATAAAATCATAATCAGTTGCAAAACTAAGTTTAAGATAAACTGATTTTTGCAGGAGGGTGCTGCATCCTTTCATTGCAAAGGTTCAGAGCCTGCTGTAAAAGGATCCCAATATCTCCCCATGACTTCTTTGAGCTTTGCCAAAAAATAAAAGTTAAGGAGATAATGACTGCATTAATACAGGCACTGGAGTTCTGTCAGCATTTCAGATTGCTCCAGTCTGGTAAATCTATTAACCCACCTTTGAAAATGAAATACCTGCCTGGTGCAATTCTCAATAAATTTCCCATTGCAAAAGCAAACAAACAAACAAACAAACAAACAAAACCCACAATTAACCAACCAAACAAACAAAAAACTCCCACAAACAGAAACAAAAAAACCCCAAACAAAACAAAACAGAAAACCCAACAAACCAGTAAAACTACATGAAAATTGGTTGCATACATGGCAATGTATTGCTACAGTATGCCAGGCTTAACCCAAAAATATCCTCAGATAGTCCTCTGCACTCCACTACAAAAACCTGAAAACAGAGTTTATTACAGGTTTACTAAAGACAGCACCGTAATTTTGATGTCTGAGGAGTGATCAGAAAAAAGCCTCACTGCAGGTTATCCCAAACTCTTATTAGCCAATACCTAATTTTGTTCTGTATCACACATAAGTATTACTATTTTCAAGCTTCTCAAAGCAAAGATGCAGCATCCACCAGGCAAGGGCCAGGCCTCGCAGCCAAGCTCTCAGCTTCACCACAGGCTTTTTCCACAGTTCTTCTAGTGCAAAAGATCTATAAATGCCACCAATAAAACCTCTTACTTGTCTTCCAAGTATAAGTCTTGGGGATTTCACTGCTGGAGTAATACCCTGCCTCCTCCAGAAAGTTATTTTCATGGGGAAAAAAAAATTATATATATATACATTCAGCTAAAAAACTTCAGTGCCACAGCAAGCACTACTCATGAAATCAGTCAGAAACTACTGAGAGCTGCAGTGACACCGTTCATGATTGTGCTGGGGATGAAGTGGCTGCTCATCACAGAGCACAGCCAGGTTTGTCATCCAGGCTAAATGCAGAATATTCACGATGACAACAGCCACATATATGTGCAGGAAAATGGAAGTCTTTTTTTTTTTTTTTTTTTTTAATTGATGTTTTAATACCATGTCTGTAATAAGCAAGGTCAGGTTTTTTTCTGATATCAGGTGCTGGAGTAATTAATGGTGTGTTTTTAAAATCACATTCTCTAATTCACAGTTTCTCCCAACTGTAGAAGGACAAATGTGATCAGCAGAGAACACATACACCTGCATAAGGACATTTCCTAATTATTCATTTCCCTTGAAATTAAATTTTTTGCCCTGCTATGGTAAAGAAATAAAATTGAACACACAGCTTTATGAAGCTTTAAGATCCTCCCTTGTCTTGGCCACAGACATCCAGCACCTCTCTTGTGCTAGAACCAATAATCAAGTTTAATAATTGATTTCTTTCTTTTTTTTTTTTTCTTTTAATCTACATTAATTTTCAGATTATTACCCAGCTCACTATAAGGTCACTCAAGAGTAGGACTGATGGCTTATGTGGGAGGTATCTGGATGCTTTCACAGATAGAAGGATGAAGGAATGATATACTCAGTGCTAACTTGGACCTTTCAAACTAGTTGCAAACTTGCAGTCTGATTTATTCTCATCTGAGGAAACATAGATGTCCCTATTACACAAAGCCCCATGCAATCTTTCATGGTGTGTTTGTACCTGTTAACTGCAGTGCAAAACCACACAATATACTAAAACAAATTGGTTCTGTCTGAAAATGGGAGAGACAAACTTGTTAGAGAAGATGAAAGTCTCTGCATTTCACTCAGAAACAAGCTTTACAGCTTAGTCATAAATACCTAAAAATCTTATTTTCTAATAGAACTGCGATACAAGTTAATATATTTCATTTCTGGGTGACACGTGGAGCAGGAGAAAATCCAATGTGTCCCCATGGCAAACCTACAGCTGTAAGACGCAATGTTTGTTTTTTGACACAGTTTTACCTACACAGGAATCAAACTCAATCCAGCCCCAGCTGAGAGTTAATTCACAGTGTTTATTACAGCAGCCCACAAAACAAATTATATCATGCCAGTGTTGCCATTAAATTATGGTTTATAGTTTTAAGGTGGCAATGCTAAATGAATATTTATTAATTCCTTAGTCCAGTGATCTTGAATAGCGGTTATTTCACAATTTGCTTTGTCCAATAATCAGATTAATTTGCAGACAGAAATATTAAGTTTTTTTCCTGTTATTTGTGTTTCATAGGACAGTATCCTTATTGTCCTATTCTATTTAAAATACTTATCCTATACTAAGATAGCTTTAACACTTCTGTAGCCATTTTTTTTAAAAAAAATGCCCCAAAAGTATGCAGTTCTTAAAGTAACACTAAGTGTTTTAATAATCATTTTTGGTCAGGGCACATGTGTTATAAATAAATTCAAATGCTGTATTAACCTTAAACTTAAAACCAGAAAAATCACAGTCAGCAAGAAAATTAGATATCTTACCAAACTGTATTGCAACTTCTAAATTTCCTGAGAAGATTTTCCTGGAAGTGATGCTTAACCTTTATATGTCATGATCTTGGAATGGTAGAGCCTACGTTTCTGTGGCCAGGCCAATTATCTGCAATTAAGCAATAAATGTGCTAGGCTTGTTCAGTGCCAGTATAGATTCCTCAGCTTCATACTATACCTTCAGAACTACAATAAGAGCTAAAAAACAGAACCACCTTCCAGTAAGATTTTAATGAAACACACTTTTATGTAACTTTAATATTTAAAGCCTTTCATTTAGATTTTTTTTATTTTTTTTAGGTTTTTTTTTTTTTTTTTTAGGTTTTACAGCAGCCTTAAAGCATAAAACTGTTTGGCTACCCTAATTTGAAATAGAAAGCATATTGCTCTAGTGCCTTGCAGGGGTGTCTCAACTATCCACTATGGATATTTCTTCTAGACAATGACCATATAAAAGATTAACATATTGAGTGTGTTCATTGTAAAACACAGAATTTATCGAAGCAGTTCATTTTTTTTTTTTTTTGAATTTACTGGAAAAGATTACAATCACCCACCCTGCAGGAACAATAGGAATTTATCTGCAATGTAGTTTACTCACACAGTTGGTTATTGAAGAGGTAAATGAAATAGATTTAAGAGAGACACATATTGAGAGTTTTTTCAAGGTGCACAAAAATTTTATTCAATTTTTCTCAGAATATATTCTGCTGAAGTGATTTTACTGAACAAAAGACATTAGTTACAAAGGTATAAAATGAGGACTATAGAGGCTACTCTGGCATTATCAGGATACTGTACAAAACATCCAACAAGTGGGAGAAAAACGAGATACAGGCCACAGTAACTATGTCCTTTCCTTACTAACTTGTGAGATCAATCACTTTTTATATCTCTTTTTATACATTAAATCTTCTTTTAACCAATGCACTTTTTTTTTTTTTTTACCAAATTGCAGGACCAGGTCAGTCCTGCTTTAATAATATCACAGTCACTGGGGCTCACCTGGGTGATGCTTCCCAGCCCAAAGACATCAAATTAAATTATCAAAGGCTTTGAGGCAAGACAGGGCACAAGCTATTTGTTAATGAGTAGCAAATACCTCACACAAGGAGACTGAGAATTTCTGTCTTGATACAATGATAGAAAAAGAAGAAAAACCACTTAGCAGGTCTAGCATCCAAGAAATTTCATCCGCTGCTGACAGGAGGCAGAGAAGAAATAGAATCAAAGAACCCCTGAGGTTGGAAAATACCTTGAAGATCATCAAGTCCTACCACCAGCCCAGCACCACCACCATGTTCACCACTAAACCACTAAACCACACCCTCAAACCCATGCAAAACCATGGTGCAGAGGACAACCCACAGCTGCAGCTCACCACTGGGATTCACTGAGCTCACAGGAAACAATTCAGGTTTCAAAATTCACAGGACCAGTGAAAGGAGTTGAGTCTCACAAATATATTCTGAGACTCTTGGTCTGCCAAACTTGCAGGAAACAAGGTTCAAATATCCAAAATATTTAATGATAGTTCTGCATGTAATTCCTCTGTTTTTTTCTTGAAGCATTTTCTGTGTTTTACATTGCTCTCTGTGCGTGAGATTAAGTGAAAGTTGACTGGCACCAAGAAATCTGGGTTTAATCACCCGAAAGAGGTAGAAAGCATTCCAAAGCACCGGACAGCTGGGCAAGGGATAACACAGATTGTGGGATGGAGCCTCTAGCCACATTTCCCTGCCCTCCATCTTACTGACACAATGGAACTCACTGGACTTAACATTAACCAGAAAAATAGGAAACAATAGTACCAGCTGTCAGGCAGCCTCAGAGAAAATGCCTCATTATTTACTGCAGGGAAAAATTGTTTATTTTATCTTCAAATACTTTTGAATGTTTTAGGATTTATTCTTTAAAATTTGTTAAATAAATGTGAGTAAACAAGTAAATAAGCTGTGAGGTTGTAAACCTTTGCTGTTCTGTATTTAAAAACCCTTTGCTGACACGGCTATATTGTTATTTTCCAAAGCATTATACATACTTTACATGTAGTATATTAAGACCATCCCACAGAATCGAGCTTCAGCGTGACCTTAAAAGATTCTGTGTTTGTTAATTAAATTCTCCAAAGGCCAGAAGCTCTTGCTTTTTTTTTTTCTCTCAGTCAGAAATTCGTTGGCAAAGTAGTATTCAAAAGATGCTGTTACCAGATCCTTCATTCTCAGTTGTGCTCTCAGTTTCTCAGAGCAGAATTGCTGAAATTCATGCTCACCCAGGTCGTTGTCATTCCTAACCAGAGAGATGCACATATTCAGATGCAGCCATCCCACAGGTGGCTAACTGAAAAGGGAAGGGCTAACTGAAAAGGGAAGGCTCACACATCTGCAACAGCTTTACTACACGCACTGTAACTCTCCCCCACCTCCACTTCTCCCCAGTTTGGATGGTGAGCCTGAGAGACTCACTCTCCTCAGTGGAAACGTTTTGTAGAGTTTCAAAAGCAGCTATTGAACACGTCTAATAATCACACTCCTCTCAGAGTCTCTGGAGCTTTCAAAAAAATCGCTTTGCCTGGCGCTCAGTAGAGATAGAAAGGATTTTGACTAAAAATCTCACGCCTCCTCTTCCCTGTTACCTTCTCTGGCTCTAGGCTTTAAAAATGAAGTTGGTGCTGTAGCACAGGGGTGAGTCTGTGATGGAAACTTGGGCCTTTACTGCTGAACAGAGGAAACAGAGGTGCTTCCTTCAGCATCATTTAAGATCAATCACAAGAGCTACAAAGGAATCCATTTCCCAGGTTTGGCCTTCTCTGACTCTACCCAAAAGAATTTTACAGTATTTTTTTCTTAACATTTATAATGAGACTAAAGAAACACAATATCCATACATTTAAATCAGAGCCTTCTACATAATCTGAGTGATGCAATGTAGGACACAGGGAAGGATCTGTACTGTTAATGTGGCCTTTATTTCGTAGCTGGTAATTCCTGATGGTGAGTTATTTTACAACGCAGTTCCTTTTTTGCTGTTGCACTGTTAGTTACAGTAACGTTCCTTGTTAACTAAATAAAACATCAGAAACCTATATTTTTGAAACCTTTGTTGAAAACACAATCATAGCATCAGAACTCCATCGGGAAGCGGTTGGAGGCTTCCAATAGCACTTTTTTTCTCTGAGAAATTATAATTTCTATACAGTACATGTTATGTCGAGCATGTTTTCCTTGTTCCTGGCCACCACATATAACACAGCCTACAGCTGAATCACATCTACAAGTCACAGTGACAGCACTGCTCCATCAGAGTGTCACGAGGATTTAAAGCGCTGTGAGCTGACATCTCACACTCTTCTGCTTGCTTTCTTAAACCAGCAGTAACACTCCTCCCTTTCCAAGATGAGCTGATGTGAGGAATTATAAAACAACTCCAATCTAAATCTCACGTGCTTCTAAACATATTCTTCTAAGCTGCACCAGGGGAGGTTTAGATTGGATATTAGGAACAATTTCTTCACCAAAAGGGTTTTCAAACACTAGAAAAAGCAGCCCAGGACAGTGGTGGAGTCACCTTCCCTGGAAAGATTAAACAGATGGGTAGATATGGCACTTGGGGACATGGTTTAGTGGTGACTTTGGCAGTGCTGGGTTAATGATTGGACTTCATGACTCTACTTAGAGGTCTTTTCCAACCTAAAGGATTCTGAGATTCTATGGTTCTAAAACACCCAGTAAAGCTGGCTCACAGCAGCTTTACCAGGTTCTCTTCAAGAAAATGTGGTAAAAGAGATAAAAACCCTGGCAACTTTGTTAGTGTTCTTCACAGAGCAGAACCTGAGCATCCACAGAAGAGCTGCAGATCTCAGCATCACATCACCACCTCCTTCCCAGGCTGAGCATATCCTGAACAGGAGGAACAAAAAAAGCAAAAGGTGAAAAATCAGACATAAGAATCTAAAGAACTTCTAAAGAACTACTTCTAAAGAGCCATTATCACCACCACTTGAGATGCTGGAACAAAGAAAAAGTTTCAAATTTGAAATTTAAACTCTCTGACCTCTGCTGCTGCCCCACAGCAACACCCAGGGGAGCTATTGCAGGACAGGTATGCAAAAGGACAAAAATAAAATTGCAGGCAATTACACACTTAGTATTTCTTAATTCTGAAGTGTTTACCTTCAAAATTAAAATATTGCTTTGCCAATACAGTTATTTTGTATGTAACGTATGTTTAAGGAATATATATGGAGCTGTGGTGCTAAAATCAATGAAAATATCTAAAAAATACTTTACGTTGTTTCTTCTTATTAAATGAAGCCAGTTGATGTGCTAATCTCTATGTGTGTAGCTATTCATCTCATTTTAATGATCCCCCTTGGTTATTTTTTATTTCTTTGTCCTGCTTTGATCAGGCTCATGACTGATTCTAAATCATGAAGACCCTCTTTTCAAAGTGCCTGTGATGAGATGGACTGGCTCTATGTGTTTGAGAATATTAACATTAAAAAGGATTTGAAGTTTTTAGCATGTTTCCAAGGCGGTTAAACAAGAATAATTTTCAGCAACTTGAGAACTAATTTTTATTTCTGTGATGAATATCGATTTCTTTATCAAGATGAGATTTCTTATAGAATGTCTCCGAGTATAACATTTATTTTTTTAATAGGAATTTGCCATTGAAAATATTTATAAATTTCAAGGGCATTTCAGACTTGTCAGCATGAGGCCATCAGTATTATGTCACTCAAGCTGAAGTCCTTTCTGACAATGCAGCGTTTCTCCCCACCATTACTGACAGATGTCTCAAGAGCGAGTCACCTGTTACATTCAGTGGCCAGTAGCTGACACTTTTCTGATTTTATATGCTAGAACATTGCTCCACAATAATTTGAAATTATTTCTCCCTTCAGTGGCTTTGAAACAGATAAAGCCATTTGTAACACAAGCCAGACAGTTTTTACACCGTGGCAGCACATCTCACATCCCACATTTTTCTCTTCTGCAAGGGTTTTACTCGCAGCAGGAACAAGACACCTATTTAATATCAGCCAGGGTAAAACTCACAAATTTGTTTTGTGTTCAATTTACCAAGAAATGCAATGAGGTACTAAACATTTAAAGTAAATGCACCCCACGTGGCTCTTTGTCTTGCTGTACAGTTTCCCAATTCAAAAGGATATCGTGAAGAAGCAACTTTAAACTAGCAGGGTTAGCATTGATTTTATGAAAGATTGAGTATTACAAAAATGCAAGAAGAAAAATTTAGGCTTCAGAAATTTGCTTGACATAAGGGAATGAGTGGTGGAGATTCATTAATCAAAGTCTACAAGGATTTTATTAATAACCTTACCTGATAGTTATAAAGGAAAACAATGATAGTTTAAAACATTTAGAACATTTAGGGTACCTGCAGGAATTGCCTTTGTTAGAAACTATGTTCAGACTAAAACTCCACTAATAAGATGAAAATTGCTGATATCAGATTGAGGAAAATATAAGAGTAATTTGGGCAAGGATGTGCTTGCAAGAATGCATAGTTAATGAAGGCATCTGAGGGTAGTTATTCGGAGCTTTTCTGGGCTGTGTAGTGACTTAACAGCATCTCAGTGTACCAGACCACGTTAAAATGATGTAGAAATTTAAAAAAAAAAAATAGAAAAAGAGGTGAAATTCATATTGTTTGCTGCCTTCAGTGGCTTGCCATACACAACTCTGTGGTTTTAGTACACAGGTTTCAAACCAATGCTTTAGATTTTTTCATAGTAAACCTATTAATTTTTGTAATTAGCCAATGAAGTTAACTAAGTTAAGTCTGTGTATCTCATCTGAACTAATCTTGACAGTGAACCCAGTATTTTGGGGACAGTGTCACATTTTGTGGTTAAAGATTAAATGTAGTTTAATTCTTAAAGGTACCCAAATGTTACCCAGAAAGTGTTTTAAAAAAAAAGGTCACTCCCAGCTACAAAAGGATTCAGGGAGAAAAAATTCCAGAGGAAAATATGCAACATTGGTAACTAGGTTATTGAAGAACTGAATTAACAAAAATTTCTGCAGTGGAAATTTTAGCCTGAACCTTGATGGATATTATATAAAATTAGTTTTGTGTTAAATAAATATATAAATGAAAAGAGACCGTTAGGACTGTTGAACCAAATAAAAAGTATATATACTTTTCCAGTTTAAATAATGCTTATTTTTCAACTGCATAGTCCAATTCCTTTGATTTTTTTTTTCTTTAAATACTCCTCTTTCTCACTTTAAATATTCCTCTTTCCATTTTCCTGCAAGATTATTCTGCACAACATTTGGTGAGGACATCCAAAAAAGCATATTCTTTAAAAATAAAGAAATATCCTCCACTTCAGTGCTTTTGCCCTGGTGAATTTGTGAAAGTACTTTTAAAAATATGCCTTTTTTTGTGGTGTTTTTTTTTTTTCCTTGAAAGATTTTGGTGTAGAACCACTAAATTATCTCTACTGTGTACACCTCTACAACACTATTCAGTAGGAGCAATCAGGCCATATTTTCCACTCATGCTTATGTAAATCACAAATAAATCATTTGCAGCCAGCAGGCGTGACCCAGTGAGAACAGGTTCCCAGCTGTTAAGCACGGGCTTAGTCAGGAAAGATTTGTTGGATTCTGTGGTTCACGCTAAATGCAAGTAAAGAGCAGATTTATCTTCGCTCCTGGTTTATAGAAAATGCCTGGAATTTGGGGCTTTATCACTTTGTTCTTCCCTGAATGTACTAAGTGAGCTAATTGCTGTAAGTAGGAGTTGTGATCCCGTTCAGATCTCGGTTCTCCCTGGTATCCTGCTGTTGCCTGAGCATCCTCTTCTTTACCCTTATCACACACAATAGTGGCAATTTACTGACAAACTGCAGAGTCAGGGAGAGAAATAATGCATCCTCATCTTACCATTCTTTTGGATTCATTTCCTCAGGGTTTAAGCCGAAATTCCCAACCCTGAGCAGCTTCAAATACCTGGTCCTTTTTTTCCACTGCTGTTGTCCTACCATCTGTCTCAGAGCTGACTTTTGCAGGTTGTCTCAGGAACTGGCAGGGTTTGGAGAAGAGCCACAAGATGTTGTGCCATAGGGCTGAAGGGCAGCATCAAAAAACACTTTACATTTCTTGATGTCTTACTTATCTAATATACTTATATCTTGTGGCTATTCTAAAGATTTTATACTTCAGAGAAAAGGCAAACAAGACTGGGCTGAGTTTTTAGAGTCTCCCCACACAGTGACAGATGAATGTACACCCAACTTTGTACAGCCTGAGTGCATGCAAACATCAAAATCAAATTTAATTCCTTCTCTATCAAATAAGACAGAGCATGCTGTATTCTTCAAGTAATCAGTGTTATCTACTCAAGCACTGATATATTTGATCTCTTAAACTCTGTTATCTGGGCCTTTGGAAGATCTTTCTCTGTGATTAGACAGTGGGTATAATGTGGTCAAAGGAATGGTTGTATCAGTGCACGTACACAACTGCCTAGATGTTGATACTGGGAAAACAAGATCCCTCCAGGTCTGCAACCCAAAATCCGGGGAGAAGAATCTGTTAAATAAAGAAACACCAAAATAGGGGGTACAGACTTTGCTTTCCCAGCTCTAAACTTACTGAAGTTTGTCTAAAATTACTCAGCACAAAAAGATATACAATATCAAATCCCAGACGTGAAAGAAAGGATTCTCCCCAGAACCTTCTGAATCACTGATTAATAAAGTTATAGATGGAATTAAACTAAAGCATGATTTTTTTTCCCTTAGTATATAACTTTCTAGAGAATAAAACACAATAGTTGTTTTTTTTTTTTAAAAAAAAAACACGTATCTTCCTAAGCTCATATTTCCATTTAATAAAGCAGATGCATTAAGGGACCAAGGCCTTATTCAGTCTAAGCATTTAAATTACTTAATGGAATGTAAAACAGAAGCAAAACTTTAAAGTGATGGCTATCAGCAGTCCTGAGCTGCCATGGGCTTAATCGACTCCTTTCTGGACAACGTTCATCAGTCAAACCCGCCTTGCAGGGCTCCACACCTGAATAGCTGATGGTAAAGTCAATGGCTGGTGCAGTGCCCAGCTCCGGGTCTGATGGTCCCACTCAGACTTCAGGGCTCAGTTGCTGTATGTTTTTATAATCTGCCCAGTGTAATTACATCTGATATAACTCAGGATGTCTCTGTGCTTCCTGCGCTCACTCCCGGCCTCTGCAGGTCACCCTAAAGCACACGGGACCATTTCACCAGTCCTCATGTGGAGTCAGGGCCTTGGTGCTGCTTCCACCGCCACCAGCTTTTCACTTTGACAGTCTGGCTTAGTTTAAAACCCACTTAATTAAGGTTTAGTGCCTTCCTTTATTAACAGGTATTTGTATATGATTGGTTTTTTATTAATGAAGAGTTATATTTTCCAGTAAAACAACAATAACTTTTTTCATGTTTCTTCGTAGGAATAATTCTATTTTTAAGCAGACATAGCAGCAGCAAGAATAGTGAGAGTTCAGCGCTTCTTGACTCCTGGAATCAGGAATCATTCAAGCAAGTAAACTGAAAACAGCTGTGGTAATCAGCTGAAATTGCCACTTTTAATGACACAAATTATACCAGAGTGATGTTTAATGAAAGCTACAATTCCCAGCTTCTAGATGCAAAATTTAAAACATTCTCCTAAATTGTGTTGACCTCTCTTGTTTAATACCCTGCTAATCTTTGAAAATTGGAAACAAATGCTTCAATTAAGAGACAATTAATTGACAATTAATTCAACAATAAGCAGATGGCCAGAAAGAGCATCCTGCTATTAAATGAATCAAATGTGAGAGGGAGCATTTGACCTTTCTTATGTAAAACTCCCCTCCTTGAAAAAAACACTTTTCTTGAAAAAAAAAGAAAGTGTGTGGATTTTTTGGTGTCACACTGTGCAGAGCCATAACTTTGAAAAATGAAAATAAAAAGCTTATTTACATCAGTATTTCGGTCTAGGGGATAGAAATTGTGAATTAGGAGAGGAATAAGGAGCAATAGCATGCACAAGTGCAAGAGGATTTACAATAGCTCTTGCACCCCAAGGCCTAATAGAAGAAAATAAAGCCGCCATTATCATCAAAACTGCAGATGATCTCATAAAGGGCTTGTCTACACGGGGAGGTCAGCACAGAACAAGCTCTGTTATGAATTTAAAGTGCAGCTGAAACTTTGCCTGACTCCCCATGCAGGAGGAAGGGCTGCTTTTCCACAGCTACATGGAGGGATGAGGTGCATTAAGGGGTTCAGGGCAGGAGGGCCCCCTCTGATCCCTGGGCATTAACCAAAAGCGGGGTAAGGCATTGGGAGCACAAAGCAAAAGTCAAGCAGGTGCTTCTCGAAGGTGTAGCCAGGGATGTGGCTGATTTACATAATTTCAACCCCTCCCAGCTGCTCTGAGGCTGGGATGGGGCAGTTCAACACCCTACAAAGGTGGCCTAAGGGTTTATTGTTCTAATTAGATCTTAGTATATGTATCACAGAATCACAGAGTGGTTTGGGTTAGAAGGGACCTTGAAGACCATCTTGTTCCAGTCCTCTGCAGGGGACTATCCCAGGTTGCTCCAAGCCCCGTCCAACCCAGCCTTGGACACTTCCAGGGATCCAGGGGCAGCCACAGCTTCTGTGGGCAACCTGTGCCAGGGCCTGCCCACCCTCACAGCCAAGAATTCCTTCCCAAGATCCCATCTAGCCCTGCCCACTTGCAGTGGGAAGCCATTCCCCCTTGTCCTGTCACTCCAAGCCCTTCTCCAAAGTCTCTCTCCACCTCTTTTGGAGATCTTTCAGGTACTGAAAGAATCTCTAAGGTCTCCCTGGAGCCTTCTCTTCTCCAGGCTGAACACTCCCAGCTCTCCTATCCTTTTGCAGAGGTGTATGAGGAGACTTGAATTCTGTAATAAAGCTCCCGTGGGCAAGTCAAGGCTTCACTCTAGATATCTCATAAGATCAAAGCTGAATTCTCAGTGACACTGGGAATATCTTCAGATAATGTCAGATAATGGTCCTTTTTCAGCTCTTTGCTTCTTTGAGAAAATGGGCAAGGTTCTATTTTTTTTTTTTTTTAAGAACCACTGTAAATAAAAACTTACTCTGAATTTCTAATGCAGTGCATAAAAACGTAGAAACCCTTTGTCCCATGCAGAAAAACCAGTGCTTATGGGACACTAGGAAATTAATTTTATTAGCCAAAAAATATTGTCTCAAGTAAACTACGAAAGATAAATTTCTGGAAAAAGATAAACTTGACCAAAGTGAGAGTTCCTTTAAAAGAACCTACATACAAATAAACCAGTGTTGCTATTCTCCAAATTTTTGTTTAACCTATACCTAAAAAATTACTTGGTTAATGATTGAGACTTATAAATAGAACATTTCTATCATCCTACATATTTTGCTCCAGGAGCTCTCACTGTGTTTCATTTGTCGGTGTCTTTTATGCAGTCTGGCTATGAATTCATTGGTAATTTATACTGCATAAACCTTGACACCTGGGTGGCAGAAGCAGTAAACTCTGCTTTCTGGGGCTTTGGCATAGGTAAAGCAAGCAGGTTAATCATTGCTTATACCTGGAGCTGTCTGAGTTTTGTTAATATTCATCAGGTACCCCTGCCCTTTATTTCAGTGTATGCCTCTTAATCCCACCATGAGGACAACCTAATCCAAAAGCCGGAGCAGCAAGACCATTAAGCAAATTCATGAATACTTTCCTCATAATACTCATCTTTCCTGTGTCAACATGATGATGATGTTTTTTTTCCTTCAATATTAATAATACATTTGTACTTGAAAAAAAGGGGTTTTTTAAGTATTCCAGAAGTTAAGCAGCCAAACAGAAGCAGATGTATAAAACCAGCTCTATTCTGTGAGTTGTGCTTGGACACAGTGGTGTCCCCTGGAAACTATCTCCTAAACTACTGAGACCCTGCCTGAAATTTTGCACAGATTAGACAAGAAATGTGCAGACAGAAGTCATTAAACTGAGTTTCTCCAGGTAGTTCAAGGAAAGTCGAAGACATCAGTGGAACTGGAAATACACTTTACTGCTGTTTCAGGAAACAAAACAGAAAGAGGAGAGAGAAACCAATAATTTTTAATGTTAATAAAGCCAGACTCCTAAAATATTTTATTAACTGCCACAGTTCTAAGGAACCAGACAGAAAGTAGTGTGACAATACAGAGAGATGATTCTTGGTGGAACCTACAGGATTGGCACAGCCTGTATGGTCCAGCTTCAGAACTGGGGAGTTTGAAACAATAACAGAGTTTAGTTGCATAGTATCTGCTTTTACTTAGGATAAACTTCCGAGTCAGACCTCTCAAGTCTTAAATATTAATGATTTTATCTTTGATTCCTGTTCAGTTTCCTCCTGCTCCTATTTAGAGAGTCACAAGAGACTGTGAAACAATAAAGGACATGAGACTGTGAAATAATAAATGTATAATGTTCAGAGCCATACAGGATTTTTTTTCTCTCATAGAGACGTTTTAACAGTAGAATAGTGAAGTTTTGATTATCTGAGTCGCTCAGTAGTTCTCATTTTCAAGAAGAGAGATGATGTTACTGGGTTATTTTGCTTTTTGCAAGTGTTTAGTTAAACTTCTTGAATTAGTGAACTCTAAAAACTGCTTTAAATTTTTAGCACTGGTTCCAGTTTCCTTCTTTAATTAAACTTTAAAGAGTCCCCCAGCAGTTTTATGCCTGTCTCCTCTCGGGATATCTCAATCAGTTCCCAGTTATCCTGCTGCAGTGCTGGGCCTGCACACTCATTAGCAGATGCCATGGGGGTGGCAAAACAAACAAACAAAAAAACCACAAACAAGCAAAAAAACTCAAAACAAAACAAACAAAAAGGATTAAGATATAGAATATGACTTAGGATAATTCGTACGTAAATGTGTGTCGTGTTTTCCTTCAGAGATCATTAGAATTTTAAAATATTTTAAATTGTTCCCTGATACAAAAAACGTAAACTTCTTTTGAGAGGAGCCTTTTTTATTAATAACATAACATTGGGTTTAAACTTGAAAGAAGGGAAAATATGTATTTTTTAATTTTCAGCTTTCTCTTTCAAAATGCCCTTTCCAACTTTATGTTGTAACAGAGGAGTCTAAAAGGTGAAAAGCAAACAAGAAGAACAAAAGAAAAAAAAACCCTAACAATTATGTTGAAAACATGATAGCAAAAAGTTTAGTTTAATATAAAGTAAGTGTTCTTGGAACACTTGTTATTTTTAATTTACATTCCTAACAAAAATATAAAAAACTTTAGTTTAGCAAGAAAGAACGACTTCCACTGATAGTCATGTTGTATAATGTGAATTTTAGTAAACAATCTTTTTCTGAAATAAATCATCCCATTTTCTGGAAATCATTAAAAGAGCTTTTGTTGAGTGCTGTAATTTTGTCTACCATTGCTAAGATTAGGATTTCTCTTGATTTTCTGAAAATTATTTGTCAACTGTTTAATTCCTGTAGTAATCAAGGTAATTAGGAAAAAGGGGGAGTTATTAGTTCCACACTGGAATTTTTAAATGTCCAGCAAAGCAGCTATCATAACCATTCACATAGCTTATACTGGTAAGTATTCATTATTATATTAGTGTAATACAGTATTAGAATAATCCAGGGATATTCTAAATGAACAGAAAATACCTGGAAAAAAAATATCTTCTCGATATTTTAACAGAGTGCACAAGAACATCTGGAAAATCATATTCCTTAGCCTTTGGTTCCAGGCTCAGTGTACTTCTCTGATGACACCAAAATTTAGGGTTTAACTAATACCATCCACCGTCCCTCTGTAGCAACTGATACCTTGGACAAATGAACGAGTGCTCCTCAACCCTGCTCTGAGATCCAATAGATTGCCAAACAGTCAAATTCAAGTATGGTTGATTTCCTTTGCCAGTGGAATAATAATTTGAAATAATAAAATCCATAAATAAGATTGTGTTTACCCTTCCATCATTCAGAATATCTGAAGGTGACTTTTTTTTCACTACAGTTATTCGAATTCCTGTAAAGCTGATACAATCCAAGGGCCAGACATGGGACCAGAGATCTAAATGGACTCACCCACCCTCTGAGAAGGGTTGTGTTCAGTTTTGCAAATTATGAGAAGAAAGAAACAAATTAACAGGTTTTTTTAGTCTTTTGCCCTCATTTTCCTTTGTTGTTACTGGAACATAGGCTTATAGAGGTTTTTTTGTAGCCCTTCAAGTCTTGGCAGCTTATCTCCAGCTCCAAGGCAGGATAGGGGTTAGCAAGGCATTAGCTCTGTGTCATCTTCACTTGAGACCAAAAAAACATTCAGTCAGCTAATGAAAGATACAGTAGACCTGGCAGTTTATTATAAATCCTGTGCACTCATCAGTGGTCCCAGCAAGCAGGTACCCTCCTGTAGCTTAATTCAGGGATGTGCAGAGGATAATTTTCCCTTTAGATCAAACCCCATGCTTTGCTAATCTCCTGTCAGGCAAATTCTCTTTGCTCTTCTGCGTTTTGCACCATGTTTCATTTTGGAAATCCTTAATTAGCCACCGAGGCAGGTTAAAAAAGTGACACCACTGATGAGTCAGCATTTCAGCTAACAATTGCCTTTTTTTTTTTTTTTTTTTTTAAAGTCCCAAACTCAAGAAGTGTCTGGCTCTGCAGTTCACTTTCTGGGTCTTTGAAATGCAAATCAGTAAGTCCAGTAGACTGAAACTCAATCTGAATTACTCAGAAGTGTCAGAACAACAAAGACTTTGCAAGTGCAGTGCCCTATTTAACAAACCTTTTTAAAGAGATCATGGTGGAAAGGGTGGAGTTTGTCCCTTGAAAGTCTTTACAAAGTGGTCTTCCTGATCACAGCTACCAGACCTTTTTTCTAGGCGAGTTTTTGAACATACAGGTGTAAAAGTGTCCTTGCATCCAGTTCACCAAAGACCCCCTTACTGGTTTTATATAAGGTGTGGTTTAAGAGTTGTGCTGGGCAGGGGATTGAGCTCAGCAAGTCAAGGTTCAAATCCTCAAAATCGTCTTTATTCAGTCATGATGTCTGCATTTCACATTATGCTTTAGTGAAGGGCATGGAAAGTGTCCTCAGTCCCAGTCAAGTTCCACCTCTACAAGCAGAAGTGAGCAAATGTATGAAAATCCCCTTGTCTGGATGCTTCCTGACAGACTGCTTCCTCCCATGCCATAAATAGCAGGAGTTAATTCACCTTAAGAATTTGTTCCTGTAAGATTTCGTAGAATCATGGGCCTTCAAAACCCACACCAACCAGAAACATCCTACGCAGTCATTAACTGTGTGATTCACCAAATTTAAATGCTAGACAAAAATATCCATGTGGACACTCATACCCAGACATGTGACATCTGATTTCCTCCTTTTCCAGAGTGTTAATTAAATACATCCATGAAATACCCTTATTTGCCATCTGCTTGCCTTGTTCCCTCACAGATATGGGGCTACCTTCCCTTTCCCCAGCTGCTCCTGCTCATTCTCCCTCTCCAGTTCCTGTCTTCAGCACAGTGCCCTGAGCCCTCATGCAAGTTGTCAGATACAGCAGTCTGCAAACAAAACACATCATGGGAGAGACACCTTTCCTTAGGTGGAGAGAAGAAAAAGGTAGAAAAGAAGCACTGGAAAACACTTATAATTTACTCAGGGTAATGCTTATAAATTTACAAGGCAAATAGCTCAGATTGTGCTAAGAAGGCTTTTCAGAACAGACATTAAGATTCATCTCAAGGAGAATGCTTTGCAATTTGGCTGTAAAAGTCTGGTTGCTTTCTAACCCACTGAATTCTTCTGGAGAGTCAGGATGTACAAAGTGGTGGCTGCTTCCATCAGGGCTTAGAAGATTCTTGGCAAAGCTCTAGATGACAGACCCCTATCCATCCTCCTGCCCCACCTGGGGAATGCAACCCGGGCAAATATTCTTGCAGAGCAGAGTGGATGTTCCCACCAGGCTCTTTTACTTTGCAATGCGTATCACCTGGATTCCCACCTGATTATGCCCATTTGGGATCTCTAAACAAAAGAGTTTTCCTACTACCACAAGCAGGAACCCATTTTCAGATGACAAGAGCATCTCCCTGCTTTATGCTGAGGTGAAGCCTTAGGTCAGCATTTTGTTGCTACAAAACACAGATGAGCTCAGCAAAGGTCTTTAAAAAAACAGACCTCCTTGGACCTGATTTCATCCACCAGTGAACAGTCTGTGCCATCATTCTTTCTCACCAGTCAGTGCCTGTGAGCTCAGCCATTTCACCTCACCCAGTAAGGTACTTCAGATCAGCACTGTCAAGAATGTAAATAACATCTTCATTTCAACCCATCGCCATTCCTCCTCCTCCAGTGGATACAGAGCTCGAGCATCCTGCTGGAATAGCAGACAGAAATTCATCTCCTTGTTTGAGCCCAAACACCTGTGCACCATCTCACTTGCATGATGATCACTGAGCTCCTGGTGCAACCGCTGCATCCTCTGCATCATTTGGCAATTTATAAACATAGCTGGGTAACTAATGCCTGTGTGCTCTATGGCTACCTGTTTACCCCCAGCTTCTGTTTGGCATCTCCCATCCATTTGAGGGAAAAAAACACCCAAACAACAAACCAAAACAAATTATAGGGATAATGAAAGACTGTACCATGAGATACCTGCCCAGAACAGAGCGATTAATTCAAATTAACATAGGGACTTTAGTGGGCCACAGGGACACGATGATTAATGGGAAAGATACTTCATGCTAGAATAACAAAGGAGACTTACTCAGTTCCATATATTACAGCAATTAGAGACACAAAAAAAAAAAGAAAAAGGAGACTGTATAATATTTCTGTGGAGGTTAAGCTAAAGATACATCTATATCAATCCTTAGTGTCCACGGTTTCAGCCCAAAATTCACCCTCAGCACTTCCTAGACCTTCCCACTGGGGCCCTGCCATGCCAAGCCCCCAGTGCCCTCCCTGTTCCACCCCTGCAGACAGACACAAGTGAGTCTCCTCTCTCTCTAGAACGTTTCACTTGGCTCTGTCACACCTTCTCAAAGGAATGTAAAACAACCGTGGAGAAAGTGCAAACAAACAGAATCTGCCACATACGTGTTCTGGAAGAGCTTATTCCTGTGTGGGAAGTGTTACAGTCACTGAGGGACTTTTATATCCTTGCGAGGGTAACGCCGTGGGATCGCACCAGCAGTGCCAAGGGAGGAGGAGATTTTCACTTCCCTGCTTAATCTGGCTACGAAAACTTTGTGCAGGCCAAAATTAGATTTAATGAACATTGTTCACTGCTCACAGAGTGTGCTGGTGGATAACACTGAAGCGAGATGGAGAGCATCCTGCTTCCATTGCTTGACCTGATAAACCACTGAAACAGCAGTTTGCACGTCTGCGTGTCCAGTTGTACACTCTCAGGAGACCTTCATGTGTCACATAGGAGCACTGTGACCTAAGGTCTAAGCCTGCTTAGACCTCCAACATGATCCATGCACAAAATGATCAAATATTCCATGAAAACTTTTTCCTGCCCTGTATCTGGGGAGACTCTGATTTGAAGTACCATGTGCAATTGGGTTGATTTTTTTTTTAACCATTCATTTTAAATGAACGTGAAAATGTCCTGACTAAAACCTAGAAATTTATATTAATAAGGATCAATCAGTAAATAAAAGCATTCAAGTGCAGTGTTGTCCCCCATGGCCAAAGACAATACCTCGTATTTGCCTTAGCACAGTGGAGTCACTGAACTGATAAATAAATAATAATAGCTAGCACTGAGAGTATTGTTGATGTGATGTGCCAAAGAAAACAACACACTACACTGGCCAGGAACAAAGAGAAAAACAATATCTTGCATAATAGGGTTTACAAGTAAAATTTAACCATCCTCTGAAGTAATTAGCAAGTACATGAAACACGTAAACAGAGAAAAAGGGATGTCTCCTGTTCTGTGTTTGACTGTCAGCCACGGATCAGGAGTGATAACCTGTGTGACAGTGACAAGGCACAGCAGAGAGCGTGGCACGGCTCGGCTGGCAGGATTTCATCAAACCAGAGCTCCTTCAGAAGGGCAAATTAGCTGTTCTTGTTCTTCTTTCTGCCCCTCCTAAAATATACTGTCTGTGTCCAAATAGAGACACGGGGACACAAGACAGCTGGGCTGTCAGGGATGCTGCTAACCCAGATCTGTCAAGGTGAATGTGTGAAAGACTTCAATTTTCCATAGACTGGCTGGAGGAGGAAAAGTCTGTGCTGTCCGTGCTAAGCTGCTGCCGTCAGGGAGTCGGGAACCTTTCAGCAACACTCACCGGTGTCTGAACACATAAGTGACTCAACTTTCTGTGCAGTGTGAGGATGAAGCCATCAGGTACTCACAGGGAGGGGCTGCTGGAAAGGCAAGACACGGGAAAAATTCATGGCTTGGTTCGTAGGGTAGGAGGAAGAGCCAGGATTTTTTCATACCCTGCAGGTTTTCTTTAGCTGAGGCTCAGGTCCCCATGTCAGACTACCTGAACCGAAAGATTCCAATCCCAGGAGCACTGCCTGATTTTAATCTTTCTGCAGCAGAAATTCCTTTAATGCTTTAAATTCCTTTGAAGTGAAGTGTTAAAAGAGAGAATCATGTCTGTTCCACCTGGGCATTCAAGAGCTGGTGGCACTTTGGTCACAAGCTGGAGTTCACCACCGTCTTCCTGGCTTCTCACAGAGATGTTACTTCAAATTCTGACACTATTTTTTATGGGTTGTCATTGAAGCTCATGTTTTGCACATTTTTCTAAGATTCGTGTGCAGACAGAAACACCACTGTAGAAAAGAAAAGAGTTTCACTGAAGTGGGACTGAGAGAGCATCCCATGAAGAAAAGGCTACAGTGGTAAGTGGTGTTCTGACGGCACGCTCAGCAGATGTCTTTTCCAGCCAGGCCTGGTCAATACTAGCATGAGTTAAGAGAATATTTAGAGAAAGCAATAGGTGTTTTCAAAATGGATGGGCCATTAACAGCAGATAATTGAATACTTGTGGTTAAGAACTGTCATTGAATTCAATAGGAGCTGCACATACATCAGAAACAAACATGATGGGGGAGCAGAACATTTCTGAGCAACAGGGAAAAAAAACCTTTAGTTTATGATAAAAATCAAAAAAAAATCAACAGCAAAACAAAAACAAATTGAGGCTAAAATATTTTTAGCATGGACAAACTTTCCCCAAAGTAATGGAAAGCTTGGGTGGAAATTTATGATTCACTCTCTTTAGTGCTGCTTTATAAAGAGACCAAGTCTCCCTTCCCCCAGGTCTGATCTGGGGAAAAACAAAGCACTGGGATGTTTCACCAGATGAGGGAGTTGTAGTCCTTTGCCTTCTACCAGTTATGGTGAGGAAAAGATTTATATATGTTTGTATATACTCACTCACAAAGAATTTGGACTCAAATTCAGTGTCCTTCGGGTCTTTAACTCCACTCACACACAAAGAGCGAGAAAACTGCTCCTACATCTTTTTCAAGGGTTTTGACACTCCTCAGACCAATAAATGAGGTCTGTCAAGGGTTTTATGCCACAGGGAAATGAGCGAATTCAGATGACAACCTGACTAAAGGGGTTGCTGGAACACTCACCTCAGGCACACAAAGATCACCTTCCAGCTGTTTGCAAATCCAGCCAGTGTTGTAGACCCATTTTCGCTGCCTTGACATCATTTTATGGCATGTGAGCAAATGCCAGATCAAGTCTCGATGGTATCTGAAGGCACTAATTATCCATCTACCTGTAGTGAACCTGGCACTGTGATGTGTCACAGGCACCACGGGGCTTATACCAGCTCCTCATGGATTTATAGGAAAACAGTCAATCTGGTGGGGACATGTTTGTGCTTGTAAAAATCATAGCACTAGATATAAACAAAACAAAACAAAACAAACAAGATTTCACAGAATCCCTTCATGCTGTGAGCTTTGACTTTCCTAATACTGACCTGAGCTCTTTGGCTACTTCTCTTTGGCCTTAGCCTGTATCTGTTAGCTCTTTGCTATGTTGCTAAATACACATTAGAATCTTACCCAAGTTCTTTTTCTTCGGCTTCAGCTGCCACATGTTTGATTTTCTCCCTCCTTAACTGAAAAAGGCACTCCAAATATTCCTGTTAGCTCCGATTTCACTTTGGAATTAATTATGCCACGTTTTCATCTTTAACTTGGATTATGGCAGTACGTTTGCAAAAATGCTTTGCTGGGGATGCAGCATCATTTGTCAGCATCTTCTCTCCAAACTGGCCTCCTGAAGAAGCCCCTATGGCAGAAAAAAAAATCTGCAAAGTTCAAAAAAACTGCACAGAACTTACAAGACTTCCTCCTAACTGAAACGTTAATAGTTGTATTAAGCATTTGAAATATGAGGTGAATTTATGCAGGCTCAGAATATTATTTCCCTGTACATTTTGTCAATCTGCAAAGATATTTCTTTGCTTTTCCCCCAATATTTCTCCAGTGTTTCTACATATCTGTTGATTACAGTTGTAAAATACAGATTGGCTCACAATTCTCTTGAAGACAGTGTTAGGGCTAAATCTATAAAGCTCTTCCCAATACATTAGAAAAAGACAGAAGTGAGGAATTCAGAGACATAAAGCATACTAATGTCTGTGTTATGTGATACTTCACGGACGTTTTTCCCAAAATGAAATGATTAATTTAGTCAAACCTTGGATTTTGAATCTGTAATCCCTGGTTGTACTTGACCCATTTTGGTTTAAATAACTACTTTCAAGAGCTAAAATAATTGTAAATTGAAGCTGATTTTCAGTATGTTCTTCAGATGAATCAGACACCTGACATTTTTTTTTGGCAAATCCATTTGTCATACATGTAGGCCAGAAGAAAGGGAGTCTCCACTGCACAAACTATCCCAGTAATCTTAAAACTAAATATATTGAGGTAATTTCAGAATGATGTATTTGTCTCCCAAAGGTGGTTTGCAGTCATAGTTTCATTTACAGATTATTCCTCTCTAATCTCTAGATATTGTTCTGGTACTGTTCTCTAAAACTGATGATGTTATATTTTATCGCTTGAGAGATGTTGAATATAAAACTGCAACCTGAATGATTAGGCTTTGTGAGAAGTCTACCAGCACCAAAAATTCCCTCTTTAGCCTGATAAATATCTGTGGAAGGCTCCATTTGTATCTGGAATTAAACAGAGAATGAGGAACATGACCACTTGAAAATAATTTGTGTCTCCCTCCCAGCTTCCACTTAGTCTTAGTCTTTTCCTAAGAAATATTCAGCTATTGTGAAAAATGCTCACAGAACTTCTGCACATTAAGAGGAAAAGAAAAAAAAAAATCACAGGTTTTTATCCTTGCAGCTGACAAGGAAGAAATTACTGTGAGCCATTACGTTTTGCAGAATTGGGAATACCTTGCGCAAGGGTAATGGTGCTGATCCTTTTGGGAACAGTGACCTTTACGAAGAGCAGCAGCACGCAGCACCCTTCTTCCCTACCCAAAAACACTAATGTGGAAAGACAGAGGAGGGATGCACAGAGTCCATTAAGCACCTGGAACTAGTTGCTGAGAAAGTAGCCCATGAATACGAAAATCCAGGGCAGCTCTCTGGCAGGCAATGTCACGAGAGCTATGCCCTTCCACTACAGAGCATCTATATTTTTATACATATATTTATATACTTTTTTCCTTTTTTCTTTTCAGACCGTCAGAATTTGTGCTTGTGCTCTAAAAATCCATCAGCCAGCTCTGATGGCATAACAATAGCTGGTCAAGGGCAGAGCATACAATGTCTTTTCACGAGGGGCAAAGGCAATCAAGAGATTTCACACATATTTGTGCTGCCTGAGAAACATCCTTAATGTGTGGGGACACAGACAAGGGTAAGAGCAAGAAAGATAAATTATCTTGCTCCTAGCTACAGTCAGCCTGTGGATAGAAGCAGATTGACACAGTTGAGTACAAGCACCACGAGCCAGAGACTGTAAATACCTGTTAGAGTGCAAGCTGGGCTGAGCCAGGAAAAATGGCTCTCTCCTTCTTCCTAACCCTTCTGCTCGTCTTTATCTGTCTCTCCTGGTAATTTTATCATCCTTCTCAGAGAGCAGAGAGAGTGGATGGAAAGGGTAAGTGGCATTTCTAACCCCAACGCTGGATATTAAGGGTGAGGTATTTAAATCTGCAAGATAGATTTAAGAGTCATCAGCCTCCAGAGACGAGCTCTTAGATTAGCAGCTCTAAAATCTCTTCGGGAATTATAGCTAAAGCAACCCATACAAAGCCTCCCAGTAATCCCATTTTTGCACATTTGCAAAAAATGGATTGAGGAGGCTGAGAAATATTCAGTCCTCTGAAACCCTGTAGCTTAAATGGCTACTGCTGCAGACTTTGGCTAATTACACTGCCAGGTGAGGATCCTACAGAAAGATTTAGACCTGAAAAAAAAAAATCATGAAAATTCCTTTGAAATATTCCTATCTGCCCTCCTCCTAAATCCTTTTGTGTTCTGCATATGTTGTGAAAGTGCTTCTGCTTTGTGGTGGCTGAGGCTTGTACAGAAAATGCTACATACTGGGACAACATCTCACTTGCTAGATTCAGGTCTGGCACTGCACCATCACTCCCTGGCAGATTAAGATAGCAGGAGTTGACCAGATATAACCAAGATAAGGGCTAACCTCCAGGTTTCCTTGTATCCTTAGCACACCAATAAACCTCTATTTTGGATCTGACCTAGGGCAAAGCTCACCACGCTGCTTTAGGAGGATGGTCCCAGCAGATCACCCCTTAATGGAGCTCAGATAACTGTAGGATTGCCTTGTGGGAACCCAGATCTAACAAGCTGATAGTGCTGCTGTGCCCAGGCATACCTAAGGATCTGGCTTTCCTCATCCTTCAAACTACAAAATGGAATACCCTTTTACTCCATTCCAGACTGTGTGTGTGCAGGTTTCCCTTCATGGAAAATCAGGTCAGGGAGAGGAAAACTGCTGAAGTGTCTCAACCTTGTCCTGTCATCTGCAGGACACAAGTAGGGCATGGAAACCTGGAAATATTTCCAGTAATTTATATGTAACTAGAGGTAGGTTCAGCTATACCCAACCTAATTAGGGACTGCATCTGGGAAACTCCCAGAGAATCGTTCAAGAGAGCCCCAGCTCCACAAGCAGATGTAGTCCACAGCTTACTGTAAATGAGTGTAATGGACAGGAAAAGTGGGAGCCTTGCTGGTCACTTTGTCTTCTGACATTCCTGCACTGGAAGAGACATGGGAGAGCTCTTTGTACTGAGAAGCTGATATCCTGAAATCCTGACTGTGCCCAAGAGCAGCCCAGTGATCATCTGGACACATGACCATATGGCAGGTCGTGCGTGCCAGGTGAGGCTCCCAGGGGAGGAGTTTCCACCTTCAGAATAGTGCTGCTAGTCACTGTCCTCCAGATTGCAACAGGTAAAATGCAGAGAGCCCCACCAGGCTCAGCCAGAGGTCTAGAGAAGAACATGTTCTACATGTAGGAAATTCAGCACAGTATTGAGACATAAATAAAATAGAATACACTGGAATACTATTATCAATGTATCTTGAAATACAGCAGTAATACTGTTTGATGGTCCCCAATTGAATATTCCTGTGTTGTTTCTCTTCAACTTCTGCATTTTGTTTTCTCTCTTTGATTTGGGACTCATTTCAAGTACAAAGAATTTACCACAAAACAGGAAGAAAAAAAAAAAGTTGCTCATGGGTCAAAAGCAAACACTTTGCATTTAACAGCTCCTCAGAACAGCACGAATCCCTGATCAAAAGGGAAATTTCATTGTTTTTCAAAAATCAAATATTAGTGATTATTGTAAGGATCACTGTAAATACCAGCTGCATGAGTGCTGGAGGAGCCCACTGAACTCAGGATCTAAGCAGCCGTGCTAATAACCTTAAATTAGACTAGAGTTTACTGAATATTAAGATTGCTGAATATTAAACAAGAAACTTGCAAATTCCAACACAGCTGATCATCCCCTAGATGAATAAAATCATCCCTGAAGTGTTCAGATTCATGTACTGTTGAATCACATTTTCCATCTCTGATTGAAGAGCAGAATGACTCTGTGTTATCTGAGTTTTACCTCCACAGAGAGCTGAAAACAGCGACTGTCATTTTGTATGCCAGGTATGTCACACTTGGGACATTTCACACTGGGACCCTAAGAGTATTCAGTTTTTTAAGTACAGTCTTCTCAAATGCAAGATAAGCTCTGAAAAAAATCTCACTGGAAGAAGAAATAAGAAATTAATTCCCTGAGTTACAAGGAATGAAAAGACACACTTCTTTGCTGTTTCATTCTCAGAGAGAAGAAAAACAAACCAAAAAATCATAATCAAATGCAACAGTTCATGACTAAAACCACAATTGAATCAAAACATCACAAATAATGTCTGCTTGCTGTAATTAAAACTTAAGGCACAGGACTGGGTGCCTTAGAGGCGAGTCTCATTGCTAGAACCCATATGTTTCTTTAGGTACTGTGTTGATAGCTGTTCAAGAAATGCTGACAGACATATTCAGTTGAAATATTGCTTGACTAACTGTAAAATAGCAACAAAAACAACTAATTGAGAAAACAGATAAGTTGATGACATTTTTTGCTTATGTGTGTGTGTGTGTGTATAGATATATATATATATGTACACAATTTTTTTTATTACAGTGAAGTGTGACCTGGAGTCAAGGCCCCTAAATAAGATAAAAGGGAAGTTGTGTTGTATCTAAAAACCCATCATCCCATCCTTGCTCTTCTTTTGCTGCTCTCTGTGAGGAAAAGAGCCCCAGTATTCACATTAAAGCTCTGAATGAATAATTACATCAGCCCGGGTGTAACTGCCCAACAACAGCAGCCTTCAGGAATTTCCCCAGCCCCCTGGAATATGGCTCAGCCCAGCTGGAAAAAGACCTTTGGGTTGTTTTTGTTTGTGTGATGCCCCAAAATACCTGTGCATCACCCAACCCATTACCTGCAGCCCCACACAGAACAGGTTTGGTGCTACTGAGTGAGCCCAAGAGCAAAAGGATTGGGTCACTGAAATCCTTATTTTCATGCTGGAGGAAGTGTGTCAAAAACAATGCCTTTGCTATTAAAAATTAATTGTCTTAAATGTTATATGACATTAAAACTTAAATTTACAGCTCACTCTTTCAAGGTGCTGAACTGCATGGCTTTAATCCCCGGAGGCATTAATGCAGGTGCTTAAACTTTGTGCGTGTGGAGTCTTATTGATGTAAGCACTTCGTTAAAAGGGCCCAGATTACAAAGCCTCTTTGAGGATCTAGCCCTCAGCAGTGAAAAGAAGCAGTTTAGGCCAAAGACATCAGACTGGGCTAGAGCCCACACGTGTTATTTGCATTCGGAACGAGAACATTTTAATAATTTAATCACTTTTGAAAAGCATTGTGCAGAGACGATCCCCAGTCATTTTGAGGAACTAAGTCCTCTTAAATTCTAATTCTTACCCTTCTGCTTATTCACAAAATAGCTTTAACAAATATCTTGCCATGCCTCAGCTTTTCCATCTCTACAATACATTCCTCAAAGGGCCATTGTGCCTGTCATTAAATAATGCTGGTAAAGCACTCTGAAGATCTTGCACTGGTATATATATTCCAAGAGAAATCATTATTGTAGCGTTAGTACCATATGAAGTTTGATACAAATCCATGAACTATACCATTGGTTACAATTCTTTAAACACAATCTCCAGCATAAAGATATTAAGTGTAAGAAATAGCTGCCTACTTTAGAACATAGTTCTCTAAAACCTGTATTCTTATAGCTATATTATATTCAAATGTCAGAATATATCCAAACCCCTATTTTTATTTTAAGCTTGGCTGATTTATTGATGGCTGTGCTTAATTTTTAAAACATTTTCTCCTTTAGAAATTAGTCTTCTGTCAACCTTTCTAATGTACACAATCTGGAGTCACAGCATTTATCTTAAGCAGCTTAGCATTAATGTTTAATTCTGCAGTCTTTACCCTGGCTGTGCAGAACAGTTTGATAGTTTATGTCTTGCACTAAAAAATTTCCTATGTTCTTGACTGTAGTAATAGTAAGTTGCCATTCTCTCCCACTCTATTTTCCCTGGGGTTTTTCCCCTGTAATCTCTGCCTGGTTTGAGACACATGATTTTTAAATAACAGGTAATTTTGACAGCCAACAATCAAAATTCTGAAAGACACAGGCTCTCTTGCCCCTCTTTGGATGCTGGTGTTCACAAAATGTTTTTGAATCAGATTGTCTGAGCACCCATGGACTTATTTACTTCTGTGGTCGCAGAACCCTACAATAGTTTGGGTTTGAAGGGAACTTGAAGATCATACAGTTCCAACATCTTGCCATGGGCAGGAACACCTTCCACTAGACCAGGTTGCTCCAAACCCCACCCAACCTGGCCTTGGATCATCCTTTTACCACCATGGGCTTTAGGCACATGAGTCCTTAGTGCTGTGTGAATAGCTCCTATCCCACAGAGCAGATCTTCACTCTGGGATTATTCTTCCTTTAACAAGCAGAAATGATGCATTAACCCTCTCTCACACTTCATAAGGGACGAAATAACTCATGGGGTACCTTGTGAACTGACACTCACTCCCCAGGGGAATTTAAGATATAATACTTCTTCTCTTAATTTTTCATATTTTCTGTCTCCATTTGTACATTTAAGCACCTACATTTCTTATATACCCCAGGTTTTGCTATCTACCACAATCCACACCAGAGCAACCCCCTTTGAAGGGGTTTTGAGCCTGTGTTAAGGGGGCTACTCTGAAGTACAGGGAGATTGGGTAGGTAGGTAAGTATGTGCTTAACAATACTATGCTTATCTTCTATTAAACCTAATAGGACTCGGCACTTGTTTAATGTTAATTATACCCTTATGTGGTTTATGGATTGGGGCCTGGATTACTTATTTGATTACAATTAGGCCTGTGATTGCATGTTCACTGAGCTGAGACCATTCAGCACCAAGCCTGAGTGCTGTCCTGCTCCCCACCTCCCCTCATTTTGAGTAACAGAAGTTGCTACACTGGCAGCGCTGAGGGGTTTCCATTTGCCATGTGGTAATGATGGATTTGAAAATAAAAATACCATTAGCCCTTTTCTCAGCGCCTTGTGACCACGTACAGAGACAGAGCTCTCCCAATGAGAGGGTTAGCAAACCATCCCCAGAACACAAAGCTTCTACATCTTTACTACATGAATATACACATGCATGGCCTCCATCCAGAGAAGCTGTAAACAAGATGAACTCTTCTAACCCCAGTCAAAACTGTCAAAATAAAAACAAGTGAATAAATGCTCTCGGGAGAAGGAAGAGGTAGAGCAACCTTTAGCAGAGTAGCAAGATCTCACCCCTTCCACTCTAAAAGCAGAAACTCAAGGGAAGAAACTCCTGTCCTGTTAAATGCTAACAGGCTTAGAGCTTAGTGTGACTGGAGCAATTTAACAGTGACCTTGCAGAGTCAAAAACCACCGTCAGCTGGAAACAATATCAATTATAATGGTACAAAATGATGCATTTAAAATTCATTTTACAGAGGGTAATGCTTACAAAGTTTTTTTTAAATAGTTCATTTCTGTATGCAAAGTGCCTTCTCTAGACAAACACATTAAGAAAAACTGATATCCTCATCACAATGATCCTGTGGCTAAGGTAACAGATTGGGAGTCATTCCCGAGGTCTGTGTCCTTTTCGTGTCTTATCTTTGAGAGACAGATTGTGAACCAGTTATTCTCATTGATGAGTAGCACTTGCACTGGTTGTCCCATCCAAAATAATGATACAGCTCGTGCAGGCAGTCATCCATCACCGCAGAAAAGCCGTTCTCAATGTAACCTTTAGATTGAATGAGATGTTCAGGGAAGTTACTATCTCCTCCTGCACTTAGCACAAAGGTCTCCCTGCAGCTGGTATGTCAAAGGATATAAGTAAAGACAGCCTCAACTGTAGCCAAAAAAATACCTTTTTAGAGTGCTTAGGTAAAGGCTACTACAGGCAAAATAATAAATTCTTAATATTTCCTCCCTGTAAAATCATTGTAATCTACATTCTTACATCTCAATGATCTTAGAGCTCTTTTCCAACGTAAACTGTTCTATTTGAGGCCTCAAGGACAAGTTTGAGGCTAAAGTATAAAAGAAAAGGAATAGTGAAACACTGATTCATATATAAAAGCTTAGTTTGTGGGGTTTTTTTCCCCATAAATGGCAATCATTCAAACTATCAGTCATCTGGAGAGGAAGAATCAGCAGGCAATCTAATTCAAGGAATTAGATTGTAATGCCTGATGTAGATCTACCAGTTAATTTAAATAATGAGTCACCTGGTAGGCAATCAAATCTAGGTCAGGACATTTAGCAGCCTGAAAATAATGAGTCTAACAGCAACAGAGCTAACAAAACAATCCAGATAATAATGGCAGCACAGAATGACAGTCCTAACATAATCAGACAGTGTGCACAAACTGTAAATAGACAGAGTAAAGAGAATGAACTTGTGTAGGGAGGCAAAACATATTCTCCAATGAAACTATTATAGAAGAATTATGTTTGGTTAAAAGGAAGCATAGTGACAATCACGGTGAGGACATGCAATATTTATGTGCTCTGACTTCATCTACAATATCTGTGAAAGCCTTATTTTCCGTCTTTTTTTGTTTGTTTTGCTTTGTATGTAAAGCAAACACAGTAAGAGTTGATTGTTGTTCGTTTCAGGAAGTGAGGCAGGAAAAAAAACCTCTTCCTCGTTGCCTTTCCTGACTTTTGTTTGAATTAACTGATGATCTAGATTTTAGAAATTGCTTCTTGGCTCAAGACAATGAGACTAGGAGGGTAAAAGAAAGTAAATGTTCAAAAGGAGCTCCCCCTGCAGTCCCCTCCATCTTGGTGTCAAAATGGACCAGGATATTGGAAATGCAGAGAATAAGGATGGGCACCAGGGACAGGGAATTTCATAAGAGCATCCTCTGCAAGCCCCTCATGAAATTGGTGCCAAGGAGCCTCACACCTTGGGCTCCCCGAGCAGCCCAGGGGCTGTGACCACGAACAGGCACTTCTGCCTCTGGAGAACACAAGCAGGAGATTTGTTTGAGGAGGAAACACTAGATGTCAGCAGCTCTCCTCGCTCTCCAAAGGGCGCTCCCTGCTCAAGACCACAGTTTTTAGATAATCCATCTGCTCCTATCTGGGAGCACAGCTCCCATTTTGCGGGATTTGTATCTCCACATAGCCCTGACTGCATCCACCTGCTACAGGATGTTTTCTTCTTGTGTTTGATGTCAGTCTTGTTCATTCACATAAGCAGAGGGCAACTGGTTCAGTGGGTGTGTCGGGGAGCTGGGGTCTGAAAAGGTTCTTAAAGTCCACTGGGTAAAACACGTCACTGATACTGTGGGAAGGCCAATCCTTCCTTCCCCAGTGCTCTGCTCCAGCAGTTTTGCAATTGAAGAATCATTAAGGTTGGAAAAGAACTCTAAGATCACTGAGTCCAACTGTTAACTCAGCACTGCCAAGCCCATCACTAACCCATGTCCCCAAGTGCCACATCCAGTCATGGTGACTTCATCACTGTCCTGGGCAGCTTTTTCCAAAGCCTGACCAATTCTTTTTTTTTTTTTTTTTTTAAAGAACAGCTCTGTCTTACCAACAACATTACCAAGTTTCTCGCATAAAATGTGAAATGACAACAGATTCACCTACTGAGATGAATTTTATAATCCATTACCCATATGATGCTCCAGGCAGCTGGAGCTCTGCTGGCTTGTTACTAACTCTGGTCTGTTGAGTTTATTCAGCTTAAACTAATACGGAAGCAGATAGGAGATGACTACCAAACAAAAATTCTTCAGCATCAATATCTCATTATGCCTTCAAATTTGGCACCTCATTGTGTCTTAAAATGAATGAAGGAATTCCTTTCCATAACTCCAGGTAACCAGCTAATTTTGAGCAGCCCATTTTTTTCTTCTTTGTGAGCAGTTTATTTAGTTTATAATTGCAATTTCAGTTTTAAAAGCATTGTTGAGTCACATGGATAGATTTTAAGAAGGATAGGGCTTTGTAGCTCAGCTTTATGTTTCCAAGCATGTCACAGACTCCTCCAAGAGAATCTGTGAGAGCTCTGCTGGTTCCTTACATGGAGCTTTTTTTCTTTGAAAAGTCAAAAGGGAGTGATCAGACTTTATTCTTACCTACATTAGTGCGAATTATCCTTGCCTATGAACTGGACCTACTGTGGTGATAAAGCACTATCTGGTAGCTACTTGTAAAACCTTCATCAGGTTTCAGTAATGTAAACTGGGTGAAGAGTCTAAAATGAGTTTTAAAAAGGTGTAAAAATTTCATCTTCTAAGCCAGTCTTAACCATTGGCTTGAGAATTAACCATAATATTTCATTTTTGTTTACCTTTTCATTTCATTTTCACTCACATAAAAAGACAGTGAAAGCAATTTCTGAAGCATCCAGTATCAAAAGAGCAATAGCTCTGCATTCCTGCAGCAGCACCAGTTGAGTCATCATAATATCCATGACCAAAGGGGCCTGACACAGTGTTCAGGGCCAGGGATGCTGAATCAAGAGATTCCAGCTATTCCTTCAGTCCTGCTAATGATCTCCTGTTTTCTCTTGCTGAAATCATTGTGTATTTTTGTGGTAGTTCCTGTCTCACCCTCTGTTTGTACCGCAGATTTCTTTTAGGACTTCTGAGATCTGCTGCAACTCAAGCGGGGAGAGGAAAAAGATTTTCAAGAGACATTACTCCATCTTCCCTATTCTATACTAAAACATTGCAAAAACAGATCTATTTGTTGTTACTTAATTCTATATTATGTTAATCTACTTTATGTATTCTCAGAGTTACAAAGGAATTTTTAATATATCAGAGAATCAGAGCTCATTGCACAAAGAAGGTTGTGGAGTGTTTTGGGGGCCACTTAAATAAGGGGAGCCTTGCAAATGAGAAATTATAACCAAAGAGTAGATGATTTTTTTCGAATACACAGGAAAGCCCCAGCCTGCACTGGAAAGATGGAAATCACAACCTTATCCCTAATTCCCATCTTTAATTTGTATGATCCTTGTTTCACAGATACTGGAGCCTGTCACAACTGTAATCTTTTCCACAACTGGAGAGTAGCACTTTAAAGCTGTAACTCCTGAAAACACTTGGCTACCTGGCCTGCTAAAATGCTAATCCTTGAAACAGTAATTTTCCCCTTTTTTACGCATATTTTACAGTTTTTAGATGCCTGACATGGTAATATCATATGTAATTCTCTTTCTAGGCAAGCCTACTTAAAATGCTCGCTCAGGAGTAATAAGAGCAATATTTTTTCTAATCAGGTCCCCTTGGAATGAAATCATGGAAAAACTGTTCCTGCCAGTTCATGCTGATTACCTGTGTGTCTCATTATTCTAAACCCTATCTGACAGCAGCACAGTCATAACTGTCTCTCAACAAGAGCCACCACTGAGTCTTTTAAAAATAATTTTATTTCAATTTCTAGCTGGTTCTAGCTTAAACAGCACATTTAATTGCCTAATAAGCAGTTCATAAGAAGAGCATAATTTCAAAGTAAAATGTTGGACCTACCCGGTCTTTGACAGCAACAGGAATTAGAGATGCCTTTTAAGTTCTCCAGAGCAAGTTATTCTGCAACAGAGGAATCAGCAACCTGGAAGCTTGTTAGAATATTGATTGAGCTTTCAAAGCATGCACAGAATTAAACAAAAAACAAACAAACAAACAAAAAAACCACAAACAAACTAAAAATTATTGTAAATATTAAGCAATTACTGAAGGTAAAAAGGTAAAATATTTTAACTGTTTCAGAATTAGCTCTAAATTAGTAACATCCCAACAGGTTTGGTATGTGTACAGGGAAAACTTTCCTCCGAAAATTGCTGTTATTTTGTTACCACATAAAATACCTGTACAAATGTACAATGTACCATAGGCAGGGAAGAGGGACAGGAGGACCAAAGTCCTTCAGCGCAGAGCTATGGCTATAAAATATTTTGGAGCTGATCATATCCAAATAAGGCATGGCCACAGATCTAAACTCCTAATTCTGCAGGTAACAGGTGAGCAAGTCCCTCACCTTCTGGATATTTGTCATGTCTTGATTCCCCAAAACCATTAAAGTCCAAGCTGGACATTTATTTAACATCCAGAGCGTTCTCTGTAGGGGGAACACAAGAAAGCTAGTTACTGCAGCAGATATCTTATAAGAAGGCAGTAAAATCATTTGAGATTTTTAATGGAAATGCATTCCACTGGAAAAGAAAATATTCAGAATGCTCTGACTCTGATGAAACAGTACAAATAAAATAGAAAGAAAATAATTAGACCCCAACGATTTCCATAAGGTCAAATGCACTGGCATATCTCTGTTCAGTATTTTAAATTGCTTTTTCTGGTTTTATGATAACATTACAAATTGGATGACCACGAAGTAAAAAATTAAAAATTTTCTATATTTTGCTTTTATCTGAATCAGATGGGAGACTCTTGCCCTCATTTTAAATGAAATATTGTGTTATTAAGGTGATGCAAATGTTTCATCAGGTCGCTTTTAGAAGAAGAAACAAACTCAAGAAACTGTAACTGCACAGAACAAACATTGTACAATGTGAAATAAAATTGCATAATCAAAGTTTAGGAGCTATTAGTTAATACAAGAAATACTTGTGAAGAAAAATAAATTTTCTTGACCTATCAGCTCCAAATAGAATTGCCTGGTTTTAGTCCCAGAAAATGAGAAAATAATTTTGTCTATGAGCATAACAAAACTGATAAACCAAAAGTGTAAACTATAAAGTCAGAAATCAAATATAAAACAAATTTCA
Source organism: Empidonax traillii (assembly GCF_003031625.1). Classification (NCBI taxonomy): domain Eukaryota; kingdom Metazoa; phylum Chordata; class Aves; order Passeriformes; family Tyrannidae; genus Empidonax; species Empidonax traillii. The sequence continues at coordinate 114,174 of NW_020955895.1, forward strand.
GAAATGATCAAATAACAACCTATTTTCTGCTATAGATTTGTCATTGGAATACCCCTTTAAACTGCTTTTTCCCCGTGAATTTTTGAAAGTATGATATATTCAGCTCCTCAACAAAATTCTTACTAGTTAAAACATTAATCATTAGTTAATTGTAATTACTTAGCCTGTGGAAATTTGGGAATGGAATTAGATTGTGACTACAAGTCAGATAAAGTTTGCCTTTCCTATTGATTTAAACATTTTTGAGACAGATGTTCAATATGGTTTGCTTAGCATTTTTTTTGTTTTAATTTTTTTTAATGCTTGGTCAATGCGCTGAATAATAACTGAACTCCCTCTTTACACAATTTTTGTATCACACAGATGTTACCTTGTAATCATCAATTTTCCTAATGATAGAGGACAGCACATATATTGCTTTTCCAATACACTTGCACAAAATTACAAACCAAGATATTTTTGAGCTTCGATACTTTTTGTTGTTCAATTGAATGTTCCTGACAACATTAAAAATTATTTAAAGCTGCAGTAAACACTTTGACAACTTCTTTAAACATCTTTACACTTGCTCAGTGTCACAGTCTAATGCCCTTTCCTTTAGTCATGCACAGAAGGCCAGACCCCGAACAGGTTTTCAGTGTTGGAATGGGGCACTGTCTGCATCTGACACTGGATTTTCTTCAGCCATTCAGGGCTATAAAAGTCAAGATCAAGGGATAAATTTTTCCATCATTGAACCATTTTTTTTTATTCCTTCCCCTCTTTTTTTCATATCACTTTTAATGTTGATGATTTCAGCTCTGTTAAGAAAAAAACTTTTTTTTTTTTGCTTATTTGTTGCAAACTGGATGAATATGCTTTCAGAGCCAGAGAATCCTTTCTTCTCTGTCCATCTATCTGTACCACAGAGCCCCTCTACAACAGAGGCCTCTCAAAGCTCCTGATACCTCTGGGAGATCCCTTGGAACGCAACAAGTTCATGAACACCTGAAGAAATGGATTTATGTCTTGCAAGGCATTGGCTTTCTAATTTAATCACATCAGTGATTCACCTCTTCCTGTGCCTGGGTCTGCAAGTGCAGAGACATCAGGCTGCCTTAGTCCCAGACACAAATCAGTACCAGGTGCCAGGGAATGAAGGTGGGAAGAAATAGGAACTGATTGGTCCATCCACGTGGAAAAACAGAGCAGCAAATAAGAATTCCAGAATGACTGCTCCTGTAAAAGGTGTCTGTCCACTTTGAGAGCTTGAGATTGCTGATGCAGATGTATATGTAGTAAATGTACTGCGGCTTGAGCTGGCGAAATGATATTCACTTTGCAGGGAAACTGGTATTCAAAAAAAAAAAAAAAGTTGAATTACTTTTAAATTTAACAGAAAACTCAGATTACTACTTTTAGAAAGTTAGGAGTTTGAGATATTGGTTCTTCTTTTCTGTTGTATTGTTTTCGTTTTCCTTTTTTTTTTTTTCCTTGAATATATGTATAAAAAGAGGAGAGAAACCAAACTAAATCATACTGAGGAAAGGAAAATTTAATCACTGATCAAAAGATTTCAGCCATCATGGTAAAATTTTGCTTTTTTTTTTTTTTTTTTTGAACTCCAAATGGCAGCAAATAGAACATTTCCTGTCATATTAGGTCATAATAATGTATTGATAGAAAAATGTTTCTTTTTACAGCAAATAAGTAATTCCTTAATATTTAAAGCTACTCTGCATTTTTTCATGGGTTTCTGAACAAATCACGCATTATCACTTCTAGTGGTAGATTATTTTGCTTTCTTAAAGTCTACTTTTCTAAACGTAAATTTGAATAATAGCAGCGTTATTTTCTCTTTTCCATTCAGATTTCAACCATAAAGTTAATGACATTTTATTTTGCCATATTACTTATTCATGTGGTTCGAACCTCCTGTAAAATACTTACTTTTAAAAGAATGTCTGAAAATATTCCCAAATGGGGAAAAAAAAAAAAAAAAAAAAAAAAAAAAAAAAAAAAAAAAAAAAAAAAAAAAAAAAAAAAAAAAAAAAAAGGCATATTTATTTGGAACAATATGAATTGTTTTATTTTAAATCCAATACTGAATTGATGCTGCCTCTGCAGTTCCCTCCGTGACCTCCCATAACATGACTCACCGAAGAGAACTATGTCTATTATTAAACAGCAAAAATGTAGGAGGTTTAGCTTTCCTCAAACACTTTTAGCTAACTTTTCCCCCATTTCCAGTGAAGGTAATAATTTATTGCTTAGCAGAAAATTACAAGACTTCCACAGTGACTCATCTTTGCTGGTTGGGTTGGACACGAAAGCAAATGAACAGCTCAACTTTTTGCCACTTTTCTCTAATCTGATTTATTCATAGGCTGGAGATTTGGGTACTTTTTGAATAACAAGATGGATAACAAAGGGAAAAGACTTTGACATGTTAAAATTGTCAAGCTCTTCATCTCTAAGTTGCTGTACCAAGAGCAGGCAGAGGAACCCGACTGACTTGTTGGCTTCCCCCTCCATCTCAGCTTCTCCAAAAATTGGTGCTGGCCATCAAGCTGAACCCATATTTATATTCCTTACGCCAAAGAACCAGCATTTACAGCAACACCACAGATTTCAATTTATCCTTCTCTTTCATCTCTCTTTTTATTCGAGGTGATACAACAAAACCCATTAACAAGGATAAAAAGTCCATCTGATACTCTCAAAATTCCCCACATTACCCCAGTCCACACGAAAGGGCTTGAATGCAGGTCACAGGCCACATTTCATCAAGCCTTGCAGGTCATTATATGGGAAGAAGGACTCCTGTCATGAAGAACACATCAATAAATAAAAATGTGCTGCCTTTCTGAGAACTCCTTCCTACAAAGAAGCATAGAAATCATGAGCATGTTCTTCCTTAAAGAGATTTTTACGTGCACAAACTAAAACAATAATTCAAAGTAAAAATTTTAAAAGAGGACGGATACAGAACATCAGAAAGTCAAGACTTACAATGTAACTATAAAGGACAATATCAGCAAAACATTGTGTTTGTCTTTCCATATTTGGTCGTGATATAATTAATCCGATCCCAATCCTTTTGTAAAAGAAATAACTAGCAAGATAATTTTAATGAGTTTTAAATTGCATGTTATACTTCACATTCTCTCCAAATTTGAATGCTGGTTATAATTCCTCCACCGAAATATTTTCTTCTATTATAATTTCAATAACTACAGAGTATGCAAGCCAAGATATGCCTTGGTGGAAGAAAAGAATCTTTGGATTATATATCATTAACCTTAGGGCTTCTTCTAATCTTCATTTCTAAAGGTTTCCCTTTCTGTACAGTTTGTTCATTAGGCATTGCCTGCTTACAACAAGCAAATTCAGCAAACTTTGTTTATCAGAGTTCCTTTGTAGGCAAACAACTGCCTGGGTTTCCTGTTGTGTTGTGGAGGACAAACCAAGGAGGCAGATTCAATGAAAATAAATGGTTGATGCCCAGGTTAGTGATGTATTTCTTTAAACATAGTGGAAATGTTCTTAAATGCTGCAAGGACACACAGTAAAGTGTCCCAAGAGGGGACTAACTCATGCTCTGACCTTTCATACCAGTTTGGTTATAGTGTGTATTCAGCCACCCAATTAAAAGAAAAAAGAGATAGAGAGATGAAGAAAACACATATAATCCACAGCAATATCATCCTGATGACTCTGATTCTTGAACTGGGTCATACTTTACCAATAGGCTACAATGAGGGCCTTGAAAGCTAAAAATCCAAGGACCATAACATTTTTTTGAGAAAATATTCTAAACTTAATTAAAGTTTTTTGATCAACAGATCTTTTAATGAACCTGTTAAAATTTTTTCCTGTTACATAATACCTGGGTTTTCTGCCCACTTCTTACTTTCTTGTCTTCAGAAACCTGGAAATGAAAAAATACATCCTTGTTTGAAAGGAGGAGGAGATTTCTTACATCAAAGAGTAAACAGCACATTTCTATCTCAGTAAATGAGGTCATTTTGTTATCTCTTCACTCTGCTTTTTTCTTTCTTTCTTTCCCTGGATACTGAAGCCTGCAACTAAATTATCCCTACTTCATTTTCTGAGGAACTAAAAAGGTAAATTTCGTATACATCATAATTTTTAATAACCACAGGGGTTTAAATCTTGTAGCTCGTGGATAAAGGCGGCGTTTTCTTTTAGTTAAAAGAATATATTATTCTTTCACTAGCATTTCACTGTGTTATTTAATTGCATTGTGCATTCCATTTCTTAGCTACGTAAAAGTTGAAAAGCCCTATAAATCATAAAAAAAAACCCATGATTTTTTTCATATTCCCAGAGGAATAATGTCATATTAGGAATAATATTTTCAAAAGTATGTACTTATTTTTTGTTTATTTGATCATTGCATGTTTACTAGAAATGCTGGATCTATAGAGGACATTCACTGGTCTTATTCAAAATTGTAGAAGTTCATCAGTTTTCAGAGCCCAAAATCCTTTTTTCACTGATGTGAACCTGAGTTCTATCGTTGAGTCAATGATACCACGTTCAAGTCTATAAATTCAGGTGACATTGACAAGTTTAAGTTTCATCAATGTCATCAATCACGAACTGATGAATAACAGAGAGTTTTCAAGGATTTCTCGTCCAATAAGGATTTGTTGTAAAAGAAACATAAAATCATCTTTATTACATCCAAGACTGGTGCTAATCTATACCCAATGAGATGCTTTGCTTGAGTAAGAATTACTCATTCAGCTAAAAAAAAGTTTGAAGGAATGGCAGTAATATTTGTTACAATGGTGCAATTACTTTCATAACTGAGAAAACATTGATCAGTTTTATTTTTAACAGAAATTATTGTCTTTTTTTCCAAAATTCCATTGTTAATCTTTTTAAAGAATGGCTGAAGCCTGATGAGAATTACGATACCCTTCTGTCAGGAAGGGAAAGATCAGAATTACAATACTCATCTGTCAGGAAGAGAAAGATTAGATTACATTTCATATTTTATGTGAAGAAAATTGTGGCTATTTTGGCCATAAATATAGCCTGTAAGAAGAAAAAATACTGAGTTTGGATTGCCAGTGCAATGCTATTATGCCAGAGTAATATAATATCCACACAGATATGATAGGTGCTTTCAAAAAAGTCCAGATATGTAACATGATGCAGTACACTGCAGATGAAACATTTTCTAAATATATATCCTGCATAACAATTTCAGTGGTGAAAAGTGGTGGGTGGATTTCCTATTATTGATTTTGCCATCTCAGGCAGTTGGAGGCCATCATACATTTACACAGGAAATACTACAAATCCCAGTAGTTGTAAGTGCACTGCCTCAGCCTTTTTTTCTGTTTTGTTTTGTTGGGGTTTTTTTGTGTGTGGGTTTTTTTTTTTCATTTGGTTGGTACAGCAGTAAACATAAAGAATAATACCCTTACTGCTTAGCAATTTCTTTTATTGTCCTTTATATTATACACAATCTTTTGGTGGGAAAGCCCTTAAGAGAAACAAAATCAATAGGACACTATGAAATTGTAATAGGAGTCCACAAAAATCACTCTAAGAACTATCACATATAATAGAAAGTGATAATATCTCCATAGGGATTTTCTTTCCAGGGCAAAGAGGCTAATAATTACAAAAAAATGTAAAAAGCTTGTTTGCTTTTATTTAGTAGGTTTTCTTATATTCCAACATGCGCTGAGGGAGGAATGGTGGGACTGTAACTTTGGACATATCCCTGTAGTGTAAATGCAGAGGAAAAGCTCAGCCCTCAGTGGAGGACTTGCTTCCCAAAGGACTCATGGAAGAATATTCTTCCAGAATGCCCACTGTGCTTCAAAAGGGAAAATGACATAAAAACAATGGGAGATACTGGAATGTTGAGGGGTTTATTTCTCCAGGTAGTTTGAGATCACTGGGTGATAAATTTCCAAAGCAATTCCTGAGATACTGGGCTGCATCAAGGCCATTCAGAGAACAAGCAGGTGAATCAGCTCCTCCATAGGGCCACCAGTGCTTCTCTACTTATCCCTTGGAAGGAAATCCCAGAGGAAAGTGCTTTAGGTTTTTGCAAAACTCTTTTTGCAGGTTTTTGTTATCAGCTTGATCACTCTATCACAGTTTGAGAGCTTTAGCTGTAAAAGGTTCCTTCCTGTAATGGCCTATTCTCATGAGCTGATGACTCACAAAAGATCTAAGAGTAGCACTGAGAGCACCACAAAGTTATTCACATTTAATTTCTACATTCAGTGATATTCTTAAAACCTTTCCAAAAGTTTGAGAGGTGAAGACAACATAGGTTCTGATCCAAACTTACCTACAGTCAGTAAGAACTTAGACTTTGATTTATTTAATCCTGATTTAGCTAGATAATAAAGCCAGTGCTGAATTTTAAGTGTACAAACAGTTCTATTAAATCTGATGAGTTTAACATTATGCACACAAATCCCTTTCCAGATTAGGATATATGTTAATCTGTAAAACACAGACAGAACTTCTCCAATAAGCTCCCTTTTCACAACTAATAAATTCACAATGGGAAGACTCAGAATGACTATTTCAAAATTATATTCAAAGGTAAGTAAGAGCTTCAGTGATCTGCTGGGTTAGAGACTGGAATACTCGCTGTCAATTATGGTACTTTTGAAACCTGTAACCACGGGCTCTTCCTCACTCAGTTTAACTTCTGGTATCTCATGGAGGTGTTTTGAATCACTGTCTGCAGACACCTGTCTTTCCTATACAGCCTGTTCAGCCTCCTAGCTTTGGATAGCTAAAATATCCAAGTTAAATGCCTGGAGAATATGAAATATGTGGTGAACCCATCCTCAGCCAACAACAAAAGATGTGTCAGACCTTCCTCTTCCATATCAATACAAATTTATTGAACTGAATGGAATTAAGACACATTTGCTCTATGTATTTGATTCTGTATTAATCCTAAAATTATTTGTGTACCTGTAAAGTAAGAGTGGAAACTATTTTTTTGGCAATTTAATTTTGTTTTGTTAAATATCTAAACCAATCCAGGTCAAGAGCTGAACAGCAATACCAAGAACAGTAGTGTTCCACTAGTGTTCTATTTTCCCTCAATATTCCAGCCACAGGAACACCACTCAGCCCATATATTCATCAGAGTGTTTTAGTGTACCTTTTAAATTGTCACCATTCTCTTTGCTCCATTAATAGAACTATTTGCATGAAAGAAAGAACAAATTGTCTTCTAACCAGTCTATTACAAGGTACATTAATGAATATTGGGGAACTTTATTAGTGCTTTAATATGAACCCATTCACTTCAAAGTTGTCTTTGGTGTTATTGTTATAATGGGATGCTTGACAGACATCAAAGTGCTGCCAGGTACAACAAACAATGTATTAGAAAGCAACTTTTATGCTCGTACTGTTCTTTTTTCCCTTGTAGAACAAGTATTTTCCAAGCAACATTTACCACCCTCATTTGATGGCCACTGATATTTGGCCATCTTAAACGTATTTGCCAAACCAGGCGCTTCAAGTTTCACGTGGCTTTGTCCCACTAAAGTGACTTCTTTTTTTTTTTCCCCTCAACAAAAAACAGTTGTAAAATAAATTCTGAGGAGCAGAGCATTAACTTAATGTTTTATCACATTAACTAAACTACATCCTGTAAAAAAACTGCTATAAAACGCTGCATTAAAGTTAATGCAAGACTGAATATTGTACATGGGCATATTCACTGCTACTTAGATCCTCGCTAGGAGTAAGCTTCCATGAGAAATTGGCTTGACTAAACATGGGAAAATTAAACCTTATATTAAGGAGGAAAATGACCTTCCAGCACATGGGTCATACCTATTTTTGGTGGGTTCTTTTTAGGGCTGGCCATGATCACTCAATATCAGAAATAAAAAGGCGAATTAAAATACCTTGTTCCTCGTTACAGTTGTTATCCACAGGTCAGCAAAGGGTAAGGGCCACCATGGGATGGGCTGGGTGTAAATGTCATGCACAGAATATAAAAATGTAGCAATTCCATAGCGATTTCTCACACTGTCCCAAAGCATCATCGTGATTTCTTGTGTTAGAATCATTTTCAGACATTTCCTGATAAGAACAGTTTGTGCATCAATATATTATTACATAGAAAGCAAATATTATAAACCCACAATATTTTCTTTGCAAATATAAAGAGAATTTTTTTTGTTGCTCATGTGACTCTGTTCTGTAAATGTATTACCATAAATGTATATCTAAATTATACATAAAAATATGTGCCACATATTGGATAAGGTTGCAGTCCTTCCAGAAACAGTCCAAAATAACAGGAATTAAAGTTAAAACCTTCAAATAAACTGATACTAAAGAAAGATACTTTAACAAGACTTTTTATATATATCTATATACACACACACACTTATATAACAACCTTAATGAAATGCACATTTGTGAAATTCCTATAATGAGATGAAGCAATGACTCTTTCAAAGACTTATGTTCTCTGTTTCATTGCCAAAGTAATTTGAATATTTTGGGGGGGTTGGGGTTGGTTTTGCTTTTTGTTTATTTGGATTTTTGCTTGTTTGTTTATTTGTTTTACATTTGTTATGGTGGTGGTTTTCTTGTTTGTTTGTGTTTTTTTCATAAGTCACCTTAAAAATCTCCAAATACTTTGTCCTTTCTTTTTGGAAAAAATACAGAAAGACTCTACTGAAAAGTAAAAAGCTTTTTGCAAGATTTATGTCTTTCGTCTGTTTTAAAAGAATTGCAAGTGGGGGCAGGAATATCTTGAGTCACCTTGTTCAGTGGGACCTACCAGTGACAGTGATAGGATTGTGATAAATATTTACAAGTGTGCATGGAACAGATATCTTTGACATGACCTAATTTCACTCCATATTCATAATCTGCTCGTTCATAATCGTTGATCAGCTCGTGTGTTTTTTTTACAAAGTGCTGTTTGTCAAAAAGGTTTGAAGAAAACTTAATCTGGTAAAAGGGTTTAAACACCTCAAAAGTACAATGAGGTTGAAGTTAGCATTTCTGTTTATATTCATGAAAATCATTATTGTCTGAGCATTTTTATACTGCTTTTTCTTCCAAGTTGATAACGCAGGCTGACGTACCACGATGCATTTTTTATTAGGTGTTTGATTATTCAGTTTGATTTCCTGAAGGCTTTGTGTCTAATTTACTGAGGAGGGAGGAGATCAGCCTAAACTTTGTGCAGAAAAATGAAAATAACACATTTTATGGAGACCTGTCATTGTGTGGCACAATTATATGAGGCCAGTCTTCACGAGGCCACAGAAATAATCTCAGTTCATGGTAAGTGTCAGTGTGGCAGAGCATATAAGATTATTAGGAATATTTAAAAATTAATACAAACTATGTAAAATCCTCAAAATTTAAGAAGTGAGAAAGAAGACACCATGCCGTCAGATTTAACTCCCATTTTGGTGTTGGTTTTGTGACATCTGTATTACAAAGTCTAAAACATTTCACAGCTGCAATTATGTAATTTTTATTCAAGAGTTCAGCGCTACTCTAGTGATATTTTCCAATCTAGATAGAAGAATATTAACCAGTCCAGTTTTACAACAGGGCAAAGTGACCCCAACTAACCCTTCTCTGATGATAAATTTAAATTTTTTAAAAAAATATAAAAAAAAAAAATTCTTACCTTCTCAAGGTTTAAAAAGAGATAATTTAGTTTAAGTGCTGGATCACATATTTTGCACTCCATCAAAGTATATAGCTTGGAAGGTTGAATATAATTTACATATTGCTTAACATCATATTAAAATGTATATGCAAAAAATATTAGGATTGAATATTTGTATGAGATTCCTTCAGAAGTTAGGAGAAGAGTATGCAAAGAAACAGCAGCATCAAACCTTTGGGTCCTTTGGCTAAATCTTGTCTAATTATCAGGAATCATGATATTCACTATCAGAAATGCAGAAAAATCTTCCACTTGGTTGTATCATTCATAGCTTGGGTAAAATCCAGCTTATCCAATTTTGTGTCTGAGGCTGGTAACACATATACTGGAGGAGATGCAGGTAACTGCAGTGTCATTTCTCCTCTATATTATTCTTTTTATATCATGAATGCTTGTTTTATGGATATATTTCTGCTACTGTTAGAGGGGATGGAATTATCAAAGGGAAATGTACATTTCAAGAAGGATAACATTGGGAAAAAACCTAATGTTATACAAAAGACAACATATATATTTATTCTAGTAGGAAGTCTTTATAGGATTTTGAGCTGGAGGATGTCACGTGGAAAGTAGCCAGAAATGAAAGCAAATTCCATCAGCATAAATTTATCTCTGTGTTTAGTTCAATGTTTTATAATACTGATACAAATACTCACATAGGTTATTTGAAACCACAAAGCACAGCAATCATAATCAATGAGATAGAAAGACAACCAATTTCTTTTGGTTATTAGGCCTCTGACATTCATAAATCACCAGGAAGGCTGACCAGATATTTTGAAGCCTGTCCAATTTATCATTGCATCGATAGGTTACACTTTCTAAACTTGCTTGTTCATTCTGATCATTATACTAATTTGAAATGGCAAGATAAATCACAGAATACCAGGTTGGAAGGGACCTTAAGGATCATCTGGTCCAACCTTTCTTGGCAAAGACACGGTCTAGACATGGCCCAGCATCCTGTCCAGACAAATCTTAAAAGTGTCCAGCTTTGGGGAATCCACCAATTCCCTGGGGATATTATTCCAATCCTTATATTTATTTAACTAAGACAGTATTTCTTGCCATTTGAAGCGTTGTCTAATTTCTTTTCCCCTCAGGTTTAGGCACCAGCCCAGGAAAGCACCTGCACACAGAGTTAAACATGTACTCATTTTGCTCTGAGTTTAAGCATCTACTGAAAGAAGTAAAGCATTTAAATAATTCCTTTAAATGCCTTCTGCATAGAAACCTCAATATCAGCAATTTTTGGAGGAGGCTATTGATTGCAGCTGGCCCTGGTGTCACCTGCAGCTCCTGGTTCCCTGGCTCTGGCTCACCTGCTCCAGCCACAGTCTGCCCTCACTGGGGTCGTGTTCCCCCCCTGCATTGTAAAAACATGCATAACTCATCAAAAATACATTACCTTCAACAACTTTCTTGATATCACAGGCTGAGTGTAAGATGCACTCGCAAAACTGAAGCTGCATTTTGCAGAACAGAGAAAACATTGGAAAAATCCTAAATGTTATGTCAATCAAATGAACCAAATTTGTTGCTTTAGTGAAATCTGCTGGTTTGTTGCGTTTCACAGAAGGAACAAATCCCCTCCCCCATGTTGCCTCCAGCTATTAACTGGAATAAACAGTGCTCCAAATGTTCTTTGTCCTAATTATACACCTGTTTAGAGAATGTGTGGCATTTATAGAGATGGGCCTCCTCAAAAGTTAGAAGTGATGGATCTTGGCAGGAGGACACACTCAGATGACACGTCAACCTACAGCACACATTCAACTAAACACTGCCATAAATAGCAGAAGGAAAGGGGAAAACTTTGCTATTTACCAAAGGGCAAAGTTGATTGAAATAATATTCTTGATTCTCGCTGCTGCTTGTTCCCTTTTCTGAGCTCTATCATTATTATTTTTATTTTTACACTGTTCCTCTGGGATTCACAGAGCAAACTGCTCTTCACAAAATCCCTGAGAGAATTTTCTCCTGTAAAGTGCTAAGGAAAAGGTCTGTCCCATGAGTTCACCACTGAATTGGTGATGGCCCTCATTTTGATGCACATTTCTCTCTGCTTTCCCTGACTGAGCTCTTGAATCAATAGTCACTATCAGATATTTGCAATAAAACTTCTTCAGTTTTTTTTCCTCCACACTTGACTATCACTCCTGTCATTAAAATATTATGGGTGAATGCTCAGCATGCATCCAGTAGTGTTTCTAAAACCTTATTGCCTTACATTTTTTAATGAACAGATTGGAAGAAGACTGACTAATTCTTTGAAGGAGCAACTATAGGAAGTCACGTCTAAAAGTTTAAAACTGTTGTAAGTTTTAAAAACATATATATTATATACAAATTATATTAAAATAAACATTAAATATTATAAAATATATCTTTAATGTTTCTCTATTATTAAAATAATTATAATTTACAGCATTTATATAAATTATATTAAAAAATCTATGTTATATAGAGAGTCCATCTACATATACAGTATATGTTTAAATTTATAACACAGAAGCACACCAGGGCTATCAGCCAAGAACCTGATTTCCATTTTGCTCAGTATCATATTCACACAAAATTAAAATATAATTTTCCTATGCAGAACTTTTAAAGTGGGAGAAATAAATGACTGGAATATCTTTAAGCAGTATTTAAGATTAAGCATTTTTCTGTTGGCTGAAGGCTTGTTACTCATTCTCCTTTCTTAGAAAACTACTTAAGCAAAAGTTTTATTTTAATATGTTTGACTTGATTTGACTTAAGCTTGTACTTAATTACTCGAATCAGGGCCTATTAAGTAGCTCTACAGATATTGATAAACTGTGTAATCTTTCTATGCAAGAAGTGTGAGAGTGGAAAACACCAATAAATGAGAGTCAACAGGAAAGTGAAACTAATCTGTTGGCTGTCCAGGTACCAGTTCCTCTCTAAACAAAGGTCCATCTAAATCAGTGAGTATTTGGAAGACAGTGTCACTTAAGGAGTAAAGAGACAGTCCAAACACGTTAATCTCAAAGGATTACAACCAGTGCAAATGGAAAGAAACTTTCTAGCTCTTTTCCAAATTAAACAATTAACTCTAATATTCACATCCTCAGAGGCATTTCAGTTGAGCTAGCATGTCTAATTTATAATCGATGATTAACAGAAGATGCAACTAATTTGTCTTTGTTATTTGATTTTGCCACAGTCAAATTTACTCAGTAAAATGGATTGAAACAATGTTCTAAAGACTGGTAGGCATTGAATTAGAAAGCCAGTATGAGGCTTCTTTGTAGACCAACATTAAATAGATGTATTACAGGGCAATATCTCTTGCATTAAGTAGTTTTAACAAATTAATTTTGACCCGTGAGCCTAATAAAGTCTGTTAAGTAGGCCCAACCTCTCTGTTAAGTTAAATGGAGACTGAATATTTAATTATTTTAATTGTCTGATAAATTTGAAATTGAGAAAGTAACAGTCCTGCAAATCTTAAAATATATTTTCAGCCCTGTGTGTCATTAAGCATTACTCTAACAATTTTACTGCGTTCAAGAGGTTACAAAGTCAAGCCCAGCCACCCCTGATTGAATGAGAATTGCACATTAGTTCAAGAAAAATGGTTTTCCAGAGGTTAAAGTGCCAGTTCAGGGAAACCAAGACACATTTGCAGAAATATTTAGAATGGTGATTAGGCAGCAGAAGAACTAACAAAGATGGGCAGCCCTAATAATGATAAAATACACCACTCTGAAGTTAGTTGGAGTCGTTCTTATAGTAAAGGACTTGCAAGTTTAGTAGTTTACATATGAAGAACCATCACCTTCATAGTCATCTTCTGTGGTAAGCACATTTAAATATAACATGTAAACGTTTAAATATGAGGCAGCTGTCCCAGAACTCACTGTTAGACACAGCATGGCTATATGTACCCTCTCAGCTCTCCCAGTTTCCAGCCTGTTACCTGTTTTTTTTGGGGGGGGTTAAGAGTTTTTTTGGCACAAACTTACCTTGATGCACATCAGCAAATCACACTCTCACAGAAACCTCTGGTGCCTGAAACACCAAACCTTGCACCCAATTTAAACTGGCACTGCCATGGAAAGGGCTGTGTCCTGCATCTCCCAGCCTTTGGCGTCAGATTCGTGACACCCATCCACAAGGGATTTGCTGAACAGCAAAATACCTGTATTGTCCCAAAGCAACAGAGTGCAGGGAATGAAGAAATATCAAGGGCTAGAGGTGAAGATGCAACTAAACTGTCACAGAGGAGTATCTGATTATTCAGCTGCAGCTCAAGCATATTCTGAGCAATCTAGTTTCTGAGCAGCACCACTGAAGTCACAGTAATTGAGACTGTGACTGTTCCTGGAAAGAGCTTCCAAAGAAAGTTTGAGGAAGAGAGATTTTAACAGGGATCGTGAATAAACGGAAAAGTGACTTTGCTATTGAGAGGGAGAAAGTATTTTTCCTTTCGTGGGAAATGGCCTGGGCAAATATGTGCTTGTAGAGAGGCAGATGGACAGGACACCAAGGAGGAGAAATGTCGTGATATGTACATTTACATATTTACCTGTGTCAGGAAGACAAGATTTAATTCACTCCACGATGAAACCTAACCAAACAAAAAAAGACCCCAACCCCAAACCTGTGACTGTTAATCACAAAGAATTATTTATTCAGGCCATTGGCCCCATTTCCACCTTCAGACCTGATGGTACATTGCTTTTCTTGTGCAGCTTTCTCACTTTTGTGAAGCACCTATGCCACAACCTGATATTTTCCTGCAAGACTTTTTTCCCAAATTATTTGAACTGAAATCATCTACAGTTTATGGGCATGAGTTGCAACAGGCCTCTTAGATATATAGATCCTGAATTTGCTATCTTTTAACTTTGCATAATAATCCAATAAGAACATGGGATGACTCAACTGCAGTAATTAGGTCTAATCTCTTCAAGTAATTATTTTACTAAGAAAAAAAAAAAGTTTTTCTGAAAGTTCTCTCCAGAGGATGGTTCTAAACTGGACATTGGACAGAAACTAATCAGCCACAGTAAAATAAAGAGGAAAAAAGCAGTCAGTGTGCTGAGAAGTCATCCCTGTTAAAATCAATACTGTGATTAATGATAAAACACAGGAGATCAGAATCCATCATGCAATATTTTTCCTGTCTGTACTGTTATTTTTATACCTTCAACTTTGCTATGCTGAACTGCTTTGCTTCTGAATAATTGCTGGAAAACAGCTCCAACCCCTTCCAGAGAAACAAAGGGAGGCTTAGGAGAGAAGAAAGAGGACAAGAAGTGATGAAAACAAAGTGAAAGCAAATCTTCATTATTTATATGAACTTCAGATCATGAATTAAACCATACAACTTGCAGGTAAGTCCTGCTGAAATCACTGCAAAGACTTTCAAGGTTTCCTGAGTTGAAGTTGCTCCCTCCCTGCTGCAGAAAGCATTGAGTGACCCTGGACCTTCCTGGCGAAGGACTGGTGGTCACAGTATTTGTGTCCCTTCCCTTCTTCTGTTCTTTTCTGAATTCATTTTCCACTGCAACAAGAATCATGTCCTCAATTTCCATCCCCTGAAAAGCAAACACTGCAAAGTAACCATGACACATTGATATATAATTTTAAAAGACAGGATCAAGTTCATATAATTAAGAAGTATCAGTTCAGAATATTTCAGTCTTTCAATTTCCCTTTTTATTTAAAGCCTTTCATTGCTGTTATAAAGAATGACCTTGGTACATAATAAATATGTTGGTTTTCTGATATTTTAACATAAAGTTGCAGTGTGGGATAGACAGAGTTACAGAAAGGGATAAAATTGGTTTTGCTTGGATTCTTGAAATTAAATAACTAGTCTTGCATTTTTTAGTGGAAGATGCCCCAGCCCAAGGCAGAGAATTAGAACTTGATGATTTTTAAGGTCCCTTCCAACCCTCAAACCATTTGAGGGTTCTATGATCTGCAAAATTTAGCTGGTGACATATCGATATTTACTGTATGGAAACATATGACTAAGCATGTCGTGCAAGAACACAAATAACTTTTTCTGCCAGTGAAGCTACGGTTTAGAAATTAGTGATTAATTCCAGATAATCCTCATCCCTCTTACCTACAGTGCCTTAGCATAGCCTGCTACACCTTCCCACCACTGCAGGAGCAGACTGGTAAGTGCCAGAAACTTCATAAGGAAGGAAAACCAACATTGGAGCATCTTAGTTACAGAGTGTTAACTTCTGAGTCCCACACACATCAAGTTGTTACTCTAAAAGAGAATAACAAAGAGCAACCCTCAGCTGTGAAAAAAATACAACAGAGTTCTCTTCTACTTAAAAACTATGCCCCCCAAAAAGGAGAAAAACAACTCATTCCCATATTTTCTGCTTGGTTGGGCTCTCTATTTATAAACAGACCCCGGAGACATGGCAGCCTAATGCCCTGTGCCCTTAGTATTGTTCCTCTTCCACAACAGTAGCCCATAATTTCTAAACAATAGAAGTGATTTGCATTAACCTTAAAACTGACATGGGCTGAGCATGTTTTTAAATCCCTTCCAGACCTTTTGATCTCACTACACTAATATGTAAAAACTGCAGAAGCGTTGTCAGCGCGCATTTCACAATTTTGCTGAAGACCATTATTTAACCATTTCTAATTATAACAATAAATGATTTAGCGTTAATTACAAAGTCATATAGTCAAGAAGAGGTTCCTATATTTTATACACCTAGCAGATTTTATTAGACAGCTATATTGGGCTTTTCTTTTCATCACCTTGCACAAGTTCATGCATCAAAGGTTTCAGTTTGACGCTCGCTTTCTTCCTTTCCATTTTATAATATTATTGATGTATAATTTAAAGATGGAATATTTTGAACATGCATGTTGGTAAACAGACAAGGAGCTTTGTTTTCCGTAGGAACACTGCTTTTTATCTTTTCTTCGTTGAGTTGTCAAGACTGCATACTTAATCACAGCTGCATGTTGGGCCTCATCTTGAGCGCCATAAAGTCAACGAGAGTTTTGCCACTGATTTTTATTGGAATGAGACTGAGCACACTATTGGCAATGTGCAACTTATAAATGCCATTTGCACACATATCAATTTTATTAACTCCCTTAGTATGGAATTTTCAGAACCTAATAGTTTGGCAGGCATTACTTTAGATTTATAGTGCTCCAGGATGACACTATTAAGCCACATTCACACCTCTAAAAATTGCTATAGCAACAAGCCAGGACCAGTCCTTCCTCCACACTGGTGAGTGAGAATTATCTCAACAACCGAAGCTCCTGCTGCTGCGTTTTGGGGACGCCACTTGAGGAGAAGGTGCCTCTGTGAGATATATTCCCCAATATAAGCACACACATGTAAATATAGACACAAATAGCACAAGCAGATGGCCACAAACTGGTAGACCAGAGATAATATGGGAAGGCATGGAATGAGTGGGACTCTCCAACTGAAGTGCAAGAGTGGACTTCCCTTTGGGAAGATGTGTTCTGAGTAGGCTGAATAGGAATAGGCTACCCATGGAGGCAGTGAAATCACTATCCCTGAAAGTGTTCAAAAGGCATGCAAAAGTAACACTTGGGACATGATTTAGTGGTGAACTTGCTACTGGGTTAATGGTTGGACTTAATGATCTCAGGATCTTTTTCAATCTTAACAATTCTGTGATTCCACTCTCTGAATCTTTCACCTTCCACAGACCTGGAAACCCGAGACAAAACCTGGAAATGTGGTTTGAGCACTCGTTAAAATATCAGTAATTCCTATTAAAAAGAGAGAAGGTGACTGACAATTCTGACTCTTGGTGCTGCCTCCACAACTTCACACAAACTGCAGCTGACCTTGCCAGAGCCCTTGTTCTGCCATTGCAGGGGAAATATCCAACCTGTGATGTTCCTGAGAGTAAAACACACAGAAGGGCTGAACAGAAAAGGAAAGATGAAGTCAAGCTTCACTGAGGATAGTGATGGAGAGAAACCTCATGCCTTCATGGAAAAACAGGGGTAATCCAGAGAGAGACAGACCCGGGTCAATGGACTGATTTCTTTGGGGAAAAAAAAGGGGGATTATCCCCTTGTGTGAGAGAACAGCTAACCAAAGAAAATCAGGAGGAAAGGTAATCTCCTGTAGTTATTTCCTAAACTTAGAGGTTTGTCTTTATCCTGGCTGTGAAACCAGTGTCTTAAAACATCAAATATTAGGGGACCACTATTTTTATAGGGATACTTATAACTATATCTTCATACTTTTAACTAAGCTTTAAATTTCTATTTACCTTGGGGGGAAAAATGCATCTCTGACTGCAGTGACCTGTCAGTTATTGTGCTTCTAAATGTTATTTCAGAGTCCTGTAATGCATGGTAGAACCTGAGTCACTTTTTTTGGCAATGGTGACATTCCTGACTACTGCTGAATCATGCTGGCAATGCTATTTCATAATATTCTAGCAGAAAAGCCACAAGCAACACTTCCACAAAACCATGATTTAAGATTAATTTTCTACAAAATAAAATTAAACTCATTATGTACTTCTGAATTCGACATGTCCTCTAAAGAGTTACCTAATTCTGAACAATTACCTTCTAAAGCATTTCTGAACAATTACCTTTTGATAAGATTATGGAGATATGGGTAGTTAGCAGATAATCTTTTGAAATAAAGAGATTTAAAAGTCAGAGGAGTAATCTTCTCAGTGCCTGGAGGTGGAGTGCAACCACCATAAAAATCTCTTTGCTTTTTGTTCTTTGAGAGATGATAAAAAATAAGAAAACTCTGGATTAAACTGATGCAATGCAGAGGTGCTGTGAAGGAGCACAATAAGGGGGCTGTGGCTACTTCACAGGTCCAGGCCTGGTGGGCAGCAGAGCAGCAGGAGCTTCCCTGTTCCAGGAAACCTGGTTGGAGGGCACAATCTGAGAGCTTCAAACCAGATGCTTGAGCATGGGTGGCCTGCCTTCCCTCTGTGTTCTAACCACTGGGAAACAGATTTTCTCAACTTTCTGCGGTAATTTTAATTAGACAGTAATCCAGCAGAAGACTCTTATCCTCCAAGGCACACTGAGACAAGAGCTGACAGGGGCATAAATCCTATCGTCTTAAATCAGCTGTGCTGGCCCTGGCCCAAAGCTCCTATGATTCATTGTTCCTAAAGGTTTTTAAGTAAAATGTCAAGCCATTGCTGCCACTGCCATCAGCTATGTCACCGTCCTGGCTCCGGTGTGTTCCCTACCTTGTCACTGCATGCCCAGCACAGGATGGTACCACCAGACCCTTCTTGAAGAGGACTTGAGAGGAAGAAGCAATAAAGTGCAAAACTGTTTCACAATTTGCAAGAGAAAGAGTGTTGTCCTTGCAAAATGTTTACTTCATCAAACCCAAGATGCAGCTCTTTCATCCCTACTTCACTGCATGTTCCCTTGTGCCTGCACATAATCTGAGTTTTCCTCTGCAGGCTCATTTGCTGATGTGATGCATAGGCCGTGCTTCCAATGGATAATTTTGGTAAGGTGCTTTATCTCACCAGGTATGGAGTTTATTCTTTCCTTTTTTTTGTTAAACTGAGCACTTCCTTAAAGATGATGCAGTCAGCACACAATTTACACATATTTAAATACTCCTGCAGAATATATTACGTATTGATAAGATGATATAATTTGTCCATATTCAACTAGTCAGGGAAAATTAAAAGGGCCCTCATTAGAAAAAGCAGGAAAAATCAACTAATGGTGAACGCTAAATACAAGAAAACTACTTTTGACTCTTTAAAAGAATTGAAAGCAGTTGAATGCCCAGAGAAATGGGCAAAAATAGGAGGCTACCACCATTCTTTCTGTGAAAATAATTTTAAAATTCTTGTCATATGGGGCAACACTCTCCATGTGAGTCATAAATAATACACATTCTTTCCAACACACTTCAGCTCCTGCCAGCTCAGTCCTGCCTACCCATGTTTAATTTGCTTTGTTCTTCCTATGGCTCAAGGTCTGGGGTATTATTCTGGTGGAAGGTGTCCCTGCCCGTGGCAACAGGGTTGGAACTAGATGCTCTTTAAGGTCCCCTCCAACCCAAACCATTCCATAATTATGTGCCAGCTGCATAAACTACCTTTTATAATCTGAGAAAATTCTGTCAGTACTTTTTCTCATTTACCATTTTCTTCTCAGATCGGTTGTTCAGATATGCTTTCCCAAACTTCCCCACTATTTTAGCTAGTCTCTTAAATCTCTATTTCCTGCAGAGTGATCCCTGACAAAGCTCTTTCCTCCAACAAAGCCATTCCAGGGATTACTAAACTGCAAATCACGATTGAAAGTATTTCACTCTTAAACCTCGAAGTGAGCTAAACATGATTTATCTTTAAAAAGCAAAACAACAACAACACCCAGACTGACACAGAAAACAGTCAGCAAAAAAAAAAGTGCAAGCAAAAAAAAAAAAAAAGAAAAAAAAAAGAGCAAAGGGAAATCTCAATGCAGGTTGCAAACACCAGATATTTGCTCTTGTGTTTTCCCAGGCTGGATTGTTGGCGTTATTAATTTTGCGTTTAAACTCAAGTCCCAACTCTTTATCGTCTAGACAGAGTGGTAAAAATAACTGTTGCTAAATGCTACAGTCTTTCTAAAGACCTCTGCAAAACCTCAAACAAATGAGTGCAGCACTGAGATTATTTTCTCTTTTTCCTAAACATATATCAGCTGCTTTTCTCTCCTAACAAACGGATTGCTTATTCAAAGGAAGTCTGGATTTATTCTATACTGGCTCACTGTAAAGTAAAAAGCAGGATTCTACTTCCTTTTTATCTGTCTGTAAACTGTGAAGTCTGCCATCAAATAGCTCCATATTAGTTGTGGGTGTTATAACCTGTCAATCACGAAGGATTATTTAAATTAGTGAGTTTCTTAGACAGTGATTTTCTCCCAGATATCAAGTTATCTCCTTCTTAAAAAGGACACAGTAACTTCAGATATCTGTATGAAAAAAAAACAACAACACACAAAGCTCATGAAACTTGTAAATTTGTTTCAATGTTTAATTTGGTGTTATTCTTAAATTTCATATAAAGTCTCCTTTATATGAGTTATTTTCATCTTCGGTGATTAAAACTTCAGGACTACAGTTGCAAATTTTCTAGTACAGAGAGAAAAAATAGGAAACCACTCTGTAATCAATTCTCTTCAATCTCTTTTAGTGGCAAAATCCCTACTAGGTGAGACCCTTGATCCATATAATCCAGCTGGGAGAACCTGCATGACTTGCCATGGTTCAGAGTCTTCTCCAACACCCACATTTCTTGGATTAGGGAATTAGTGTAGACATCTTTGCCTGTCCCCTTCCATCGGGATGTTTTTATGGATATTGCTATGCACTGATTTTTCTAATCCTTTTCTGAGCAGTCTGATTCCCTCTGTCTCCACTTCCTCCCGAGACAGTCAGTTCCAGACCTCACTTGCACATCACAAAAAAAAAAAAAAAAGTACTTTCCTTCTGTATGTTTTGAACAGACTTTCTCCTAGTTTTAATGAGTTCAGAACCAAGAGGGTTTTGTATTAAAATGCTCCTTTGGTCCTTCAAAAGCCCAGAACTCTTAGGGCACAGGATGAGGCACTTCACCCTGTTCCTGTGGTTTTCCAGCACACGACTGTGCCTGCAAAATTCACCATCCTGTTTGAGGGAGCACATGGGCTCTTCCAGGCTTTTCAGCACTACCAGATCACAGCTTACTGAATCTATACATCTTCTCTTTCTGTGAATAACTCCACTCCATTTGCTGTAAAGTAAAAAGCCTCCTCCGTTCATAACCTGCTGTTATTCCCTTCATGGACATCAGTGTCAGTGAGGAAACCTGAACATGCAGCAGAGCCCAGCAAAGCCAGGCAGGGTGTGCATCCTGGGGACCCTTTAGCAGGAAGCACCACAAAACCAAAAGAAAACAAAATTTCTGCAAAGCAAATGCTCCCAGGAAACACCAATGTTGTGACATCCAGTGTTAATAAACTTAATTTAAGCATTAAAATTAATCTAAAAATGACCTTTGCAAACGTGGGAAGTAATGACCTGTCTCTAAGGATGCTGATTTAGATTAAATACCCTTCTCATGTGGTTTCTTAAGTACACAAAGCAAGTCCCACTAACAAGTACAAAAGTGAAAAGAATGATCCAAGAGGGGAAAAAGAAAAGAAGAGAAAAAAAAAGCCCAGGAATTTTTTAGCTTGGTTTTGTGAACTAATTCCTAAAGCCTGTTTCAACTCTTTTTTTGAAGTGGAATTTAGACGGATGCCACTTGGAGGCACTCTTATACTATTCTCACTTGAAGTTTCTTAGAAGCATTTCATGCAGGGAAACAGTAATTTTTTTTAATTTCCTTTTTTTTCCTAATAATCATCTAGAAATGGGTAATTAACAATGGTTTGGGTAGTTAAACTTTGACATTACTTGTATTTATTACCTTGTAATTTTGTCAGATGTAAATAGTCACCTATACTCTCAATAAAACAGACTTAATTCCCTTATGCAATGGGTGATAAAGCTGTGTCTGTGATGCAGTGATGGTTCCAAGAAGTGGTTAGAAAGGATTACAAACTGCAAACTTACACAAATTATTCACTTTAAAACTGTGTGGGTTTCTATCACTTTGGATTTGAAATTAAACATCCAGTTTATCGTTATATTCCATATATATTAAATTATAAAAAATTACCTTTGAGAAGTAGATTAAAGTATTTCTGTTTTATAGGTACCTATAATCTCTCCATTTTGATTGCATTTTAGATACAGATCTTTGGAATATATTTCATTGTATTTGGAGCACTGTAATTCTAACACAAATGCAAAATTATTCTCAGTATAAGCAGAGATAACATTTTGCAAAGAAAGAGTATTTTCAAAATTTATATGTAATATGTTCATTAATTTTCAACAGCTCACCAAACAAAAAATTAATCAGATCAAAAGGAGGCTTGGCCATCACTTGCAAGGCAACACCTTGCACACCTGTGAAAGCCTACAAAAGGGATAAAAAAACCTCTTAGATCATAATGTTCTTCTTAATAAAGGATACATAAAAAGGAAACTGATCTACTTAGAGGGGAAAAACAAAATCATGCTTCAGAAAGTCACAGACTGAGTCCTTCTTGCCCTAATCCAGGACTGTGCCACCCACTCCCCTGTGCCACCTCACACCTCGGCAGTGGGTCAATCAAGCACAATTTGTAAGTGAATGGCGAAGGATGCAGTTTCCTGTTCATCCTGCTGGGGATGTGTAGCACTGGACCTGTACTGATTTAGCTGTGCTGCTGGTAAATCCCACCAGGGCAGCCTTATGGCATCAAGCAAACAGCAATTTTACAAGTTCCTCTCGTGTCAAATGACCATTTCAAACAGCACATTTGGAAAACGTGTAATTCGGAGACTCACCTCATGCTCATCTTTCCTAAGAAATCCTTCCATATGCTCTAGATAAATATTAGGAATTCCTCAGGGTGAAGGAGATTAGCAAAAACTATACTTGAGCACAGAACAAGCCTAAATAGTGAGTGGTGAGGGATAATATCTGCCTGGGGAGCCATAAGGACAGGAGTGCGCTTATGGAGAATGATGGGTTTCAGCAATGTCATAAAGAAGGCAGCAAATGGAAACCACCTTTATGAGGATGAAGGGGAAGGGGTGACAGCCAGGGAAGTCGACTGTCACAAGAAGGGCAAAGGGAAATGGATATTAAACCTTTGGAAATCTGGCTCTGCTTGCATCCTGGTTCTCAGGGTCTATGTTTGCTTTGCAACATGCGCTGACCAAGCTTTTCTGTCATCGTGATTTTCTTTCCTGAAATGGGAGCAGCCACAGAACAGCAGTGCCAGATCCCACTTTCCAACTCCAACAGCAGGGAAAAGGTAAAGTCCCTGCCCACCCCACCCCAAAGACCCAGCCTCCACCACATGTGCTTTCCAAGTAGTAAGGTACCCACAGGGGATTTGTTTTCGATGAAAGTGTCAAGCTTCTACCTGAACCTGAAGTCTCTTTACTATTCCTTTTTATTTTCTCTTCTCTGCTAAAGACATCTAAGCTGAACATGTACAGCATATGGAAGTAATACTGACTGTGAAAAAGCAATGGAGAGAGTACAAATTTTCCCAACATTCCGTGGTAGGAGTTTCAGAGCTCACCCCCACACTTCATGGCTTGTTTGTTTTGAACCTGCCACCTCCTACTCACCCCTCTATCTTCCATCACTTGAAATACTTTTTGTTTGCCCTTCTCCCCTTCTCTTGTTATTTAGTCTTTCCCTCTACCCTTATTTCCTTGTTCTTCCCCTCTGCATTTATTTTTCTCTCCAGTTTCTAGTGCTCCCTTTCTCGTTTCAGGCATGTATTATTGGCATAAAAATACTGTCTGCAAAATTAAGGAAGAACTCAAAAGTCCCACTGCCCATGATTTCTTATAGGTCTTACTCTATTCAGAGAAATCTTCTAGCACTATTCATAACGCAGAGTTGCCTGTAGTAAATACTTAAATCCTTTTTTTCAGTGAACTGGAGGAGCTGGGTTGCCATATCTTTCCTGCCCCTCCTCCAGCTAAAAACTTTCTACACAACAGAAAGACACAAGTAGAATTTGACATAAACCAAGCACAAATTACATGGAAGTCAAATTTCCTGAGAACAAAGTGATGGAGGCAGCACAAAGGATTGTTAGATTTAGTGAGCTATGCATACTTGTCCATAAAATGTTACCCCACCACTGTCAATTCCTGTAAACTTGGTTTTCTGAACAGCCCTTCATTAAGAATGGTCTGGATTGAAAATCTTAGCAGTAGCTAAATCATGGGGGCATTAAGGGCTCACAAATGCCCTTTCTTGGCCCTGCCACGATTTCATGGTAGATCAGGAGGCACCTCCACAACTTCAGCGAAGAAGGACACAGACCCCACAAAAAAGAGATCAGCTCCAGCTAGTCAACCTCTCTGCTCGGTGCTGTTATCAGAACACAGAAAAGGCTTTTCTTCAAGTGAAAAGTTTCCTTTTAGTTAATACTTCATCCATTCTTAGGTCACCAAATGATTTATGCTTGTGATTTTACAGCCAAACTGGTCCCTGATGCTAATTTGACAAGCCAACTGGTGAATCCTTAAAACACTTTCCTTTAAAGTGACTAGACAGAGTTGAAACTGTGCATTAGGGCGTCAATCACAGAAACCATCTGTTCTAACAGGGCTTTTTGTTCTTTCCAAACTCGAGCTTTCTGAATGAGATGCTGACTGTTTTATAAAATACTGACAAGAATCAGTATACAAGAAATTACCTATTCAGCATCTCTAAGAGATGATAATTGACAGTAGTCAGTTAACAAGTAAAGATGTTTTGAATGATTAACATTAGGGAGGATGAGTTATAGAGTCTCTTTGTTAATTCTGTATTAAATTAACCTTCCTAGCACTTACAGTTTGAGAATTGCTTTGCAAAACATTGCATATGAGCCTTAAGTACAAGACATCGTTCCCCATGGCTATTCACAACAGCCATAAAATAAATCTGGAAAGTGGATGAGCTCTGTTGTCTTTCTGCAAAGCAATATTCCAAGGTAATTTTATTTTTGGCCATGAATGACTCACTATCACCATCACCTTTTCATTTACCCCCCTAATCTTTCAAAACTAAGGAAGAGTGATTCGGAGCAGTTTTTTAGAAAACCTTTTCCCCCGTGATAGCAGTCAAGCAGGAAAGCAGCTTTGCCCCCTTTGGCAGAGCTGACACTGACTTACCACACGATGCTTTTCCCAAGAGATAAAACTGTGTTATCCTAGAATTTTTTCCTTTCAGGTGCTCTAAAGATATTTTGACTGATAACTGATTATCATAGGGAGAAATACAAATATTTTGGACGTGGTTATTTTGAAGTTTTGTGCTCTTGAGTAGCTACATGTCATTGCCATCCCAAACTTCTTATAGCAAACTGTAGCCAGTCTCTTTTTGGATATCTGAAGTGCCTGTCTTGAGAAGACACTTTCCTATTCTAAGGAGGCAATTTATACAGCTATAACCAGATAACACTGAGAATTCAAGAAGAAAGAGCATTTTAATATCAGGCTCCTGGTTATCTCCAAAGAGATTGGTCTTCAGTATATCATGAAAGTAGCAGCTACCAACTTCCAATATCATAGAATTCTAGAAATGCTTGGGTTAGAAGGGACCTTAAAGATCATCTCATTCCAACCCCTGCCACGGGCAGGGACACCTTCCACTATCCAAGGTTGCCCCATCCTGGCCTTGGACACTTCCAGGGATGGAGCAGTCACAGCTTATCTAGGCAACCTGTGCCAGGGTCTCACCACCCTCACAGCAAGCAACTTCTTCCTAATATCTTATCTAGCCCTGCCCTCTGTCAGTCTGAAGCCATTTCCCCCTTGCCCTGTTACTCCAGGCCCTTGTCCAAAGGCCCTCTCCAGCTCTCTTGGAGCCCCCCTAAATATTGGAAAGGGCTCTAAGGACTCCCCAGAGCCTTCTCTTCTCCAGGCTGAACACACCCATCTCTCTCTGCCTGACTCCAAATCAGAGGGGCTCCAGCCCTTGGAGCATCTTCCTGGTTCTTTTGGACCCCCTTCAGCAGGTCCAAATCCTTGTGTTGGGGGCCCCAGAGCTGGATGCAGTGCTCCAGGTGGGAGTCTCACTTTAGGGAAGAACCTGTCCATTAATGTCTTCCTTTATGTCTTGATATACAAAAGAAGAAAATGGGTAAGTGAACATGACACTACACTTTATTTTGCTATATTAAAAAAGTACAAGATCATATATATATATATATATATATTACATTCCAGCACAATGTTCCTTTCTACCAGCAGGCTGTGAAGCTCAGGATGCTCTAGGTGTTCTCTGCAAGGCTGCTCAACAGACTGCAGGGATAGAACAGACCTTCACTCCATGAAATCCTGCTGACAGCTCAGAGCTGAAAGCTGCAGTTTCTTGTCCCCTTAAGATAACACAATTGCTTGGATGCACAACATCTTATGCAGTTTATGAGGCAGTGATCAATCTCTGATTGACAATTCTAATTAGCAGCTCTCTTATGTGCAACATTATGGCATTTTATAGCAACTTTCTCCTGGATATTAAACCTCCACAGCCATCTTATATGAAATAAAGTACTTTATAGATCATTTGATACCCAATGTTATCAATTATGTTTGTTTATACTGAAAGGCTTTGTTGGTATTGTCATAGGCTCGTTTTGATGTTTGTTTATACTGAGAGGCTTTGTTGGCATTGTAATATGCTGGTTTTCATATAAAAATTCATATCTGTAATAGCTCATGATATCTTCTAAGACCTCAGCTTTTGTTCCCTGAAGAGCTCCTGGCATCTGAGGCTGACACAGGAGGAGAACTCCTGTGTCCTATTATTACTGTTTCCAGAACACAGTGTATAAGGTTTTGTACATTTAGAGATGATTTTTTTTTCCCCCTCCTCCAACAGAGGTGATTCATAATGGAATACAGTAATCATAAGAAAAATGACATCTGTTTAAAAAATATGGTTCTCTGTTACGGTCATGATGACATATCACATTTTGCCTGGTTGAAAACAGGCTAGGAAATGGTGTTCATTTGAGATGTGTTATGAAATGTCTAAACAGATTTTTCATGGAATAACAACTTTCCCCCCCAAAACCCACCACAAACTAATTACACAGCAGGGTCATACCTTAGCATCCCTATTAGAATTCGTAACTAGTGGACCAAGGTCCATCAGAAATACAGGAAATGAGCTTGTTTTTGAGTCATTGAGTTTCTCACCTGTATTGAATATGAGTTTGTTTCAGGGTGTTTGTTGTTTGTTTTTTTTTTTTCTTCCTGATGTTTCTTTTGGAAAACTAGGCTTTCCATCATACAGAAAGTGATAAATTACTGAGCAAAAACACAGTATCTTTTCTTGTCATGTGTGTGGCTTGTACCAGAGCTCTGTTTTCCCTGGTGTTCTTGGAGGAAGAGACAGTATATAAAATAAAGTTTTCTCCCCTCTCCCCAGAAATCCCAGTACAGCAATTCGAGCTTAAATGTTACCTTAAGCATACTTTAAATTAACCACTGAACACTTCCAAAACTAAATTTAAAGATGAGGGATCAGCAAAAATTTTGTAGCAACACCAAAAAAAAAAAATTGCAAAGTACTGATAAGGAGGTTGGTGATATATACACTTGAAATAGTAGATATCAGCAGACAGAATGCAAAGCACAGCAGGGCAGTTACAACTCAGTGCCATTCATCTTTTAAATGATAAAGCTTCTCTAATTTTATGAAGTATTTGTCATATCAAATGCTTCCTAGTTCCGTGAAAAATTTCTTTGATTTCCATCCCTTAGGATTTTGATGTACAGTGCCCTGTTGCCTTCATATCACGATTAATGCTGGAATTATAAATAAACCACTCAATATTTAGAACTATTGATGGTGGTAAGTGACACCCTGAAAGTTGAATTCCCTCTCTGCACAGTAACTTTACAGTATTGAACAAGACCAGGAGCTGTACAGGGAGGATCTCCTCTATTTTATTCAGAAGGCAGAGGGCCTGAAGATGTATTGGTTTCAAACTTATTTTGCAAGTTCTCACTTAAATATTATAAATCCTCCCTGCAAATTGAGAAAATACTTTTTTTTCAGCTTTGGAAATTAGTCAGGAGGCAATATATATGCATATATCTAATGCATAGTCACACAGACATATGAAAATGTTATTTGAGAGGAGAGATTGTATTACAGTAATGAAAGCAAAGATAAAAATTCAAATTTTTAGCCTCAGCATAACCAATCTCTCCAGGCACATGGACTGTGCAGGAGTTAAGCCACCCAAGCTGCCCTCTGGCTTTCCCTGCCAGGTCAACCTCCCCCTGCACTCTGGGCACCTCCTACTCTCTGGCTCAGGGATTTTTCCTGTGGCTGCCAGCCACAATCACTGTTTGTACTGCCAGGTGCTCTGCTCTGCCTCTGCTAACGAGGCATTTCTTCTGCTTGGTTGAAAAACTTTGTCTTTTGCTACTTTGGCAGGTTTCATTTCCTCCTACCTATTCCTTCTCACCCTCATCCCCCTCCTCTCCTGCCAAAACGCACCTTCCTTGAACCACCTTTTCTCCATTTCATTCCCGTAATGTTCCTGTGTGAGCCATCCAAAAAAACCCTGGTCCCCAAACATCAGGGAGAACCCCTCTCTGCCATATCCTCAGGCATGTTACTTTTCAGCTTTAAATTGAGTTTTTCCACGGCACAAAATAGTCTGTGTTAAACCTATTAAAGAAAGAGAGACCTTGATCAAATTTAAACAAGACTCTCCCTCCTACACATAAAAAAAAAAAAAACCTCCAAAACTATCCAAATTTGCTTCATGTGTTAAATAGCAAGAATCAGAAGTGGCAGAGAATGCTAATACTCAATATCATTTGTACTTGGAGAGAGGGAGGCATCAGCCTCACCCATCCTGAAATCATTGGTAAATTCGGCATCACTAACAGTGCCTCAGACAAGGATAAATCTTCCTTCTCATCTGCATTCAAGCACAGTTTAGAGCTCCACTACATGTTCCACACTTCTGCTATTCTCTGCTGGGCTTTTGGTAGAGAGATGTATAAAATATGCAACACAGACCTGTGGTGCAAACTGGAGGATGTATGTTTACTCCTGCTTTGATAGAGGGAAAATATGTTTCTCTCATCTAATCTCCTCGGACTGCAAAGGCAGGAAAAGGGAGTTCCACATTACACCTGTGGAAAGGAGAGTGCTATTAGCCCAAATAAAAAAAGTTCACTAATGAAAAAAAAAGCCATGAAAGATAGGTTCTAATAGTTGTTTACATTTTTGTGACATGCCCTATGTAGAAGAAATACCTCCACGATTTTTAAGGTGCTGAACTCGTGGAGTTAGTTTACATTTTAACTGTGTAATACACCTTAGATCTCAATCAAATTCATTAAAAAGTTATTGTAAAGACTGAAGTGTATGTTAAAAAAAAATCTATTGCTTTTTATTCAATGTCTTTAGTCTTATATCCAAAATGAAAAATAATGTAGTATGTAAGCAACACTCATGCTGAGTAACTTTTACTTTCTTATATCTTTTTCTGTACTTATATAGATGCACACAGTGAATCAAATTTAATGGTATATCAGTCTTTTTCAACTTCTGCTGTTCATTTTTTTCTATTTTGCTTAGGTGGCTACCCAAAATTAAAGCATTTACGTATAAAGAACATTAAAATATAAAACACTAATTTGGCATTTTAACTTTAATTTTTTTCTCAGATACTTTGTGCCACTCTATAAAATTTAAAGCTATTAAATTTTATTTTAAAAGCTTCACTTATACTGAATTTTAGAGCTAGTCTTATTTAAAATAGACCTTCAGTATAATAGATGTTGTAATTTAAGATGACCTATAAAACATATAGATGAAGCATCTTCTGATGTGTGTCTCCTGTACCAGGTCAATTTTACTGACATGCCCTCCAAAATTAGTTTACCCTTGACAAGGAAATAATTTCAAAATGCTCTTTTATTTCTCTTTATCATTGTATAGATGGGAAATAGGTTAACAGGAAATTCAATTGCCTGAGATTATCTAGATGGTTATCTAGGAAGTCAGAGGTAAAGAGGGGGATTTATATGCATCTTCCAGCTCTTCCAACACCAGTGCCTTCCCAGAAGATGTTATTTCCTACATCATATCAGTTTAAAAGAATTCCCAGAAGATAAATAGACATGTGAGACAGCAGCCCTGCCTTGTTAGAAAGACAAACAAGAACTGACCTGTACTACTTCTGATCTCAAACCAGTTACCAGAGTGCATCTCCTTCAGCAGCCAGGCCAAGGGAACTCGAGGCAAGGACCACAGATAAAAGCTTTTCCGATAAACTCTCAATCCATTAAATCAAATGGGGGCTTTAAATTGATGAAGATTACAATAAATTATTTCTTAATCCTGCTCCATCAATCTATCAGAAGTGGTGCTGCAACAATGAGCAGTAGCACTAAAAGCTTTACGAAAGCCGTCTTCGCTCAGAGCTCAGCGGTGGCTGGGGGTGGGAGAGGAGTTACAGCAGAGGACACAGCAGTGATGGGTCACAACTTCTGTGCAAGAGAGAAGGACCCAGCGCTGGAATTCTGAAGGGAGAAGCAACACTCACAAAGGCTGACAGCGCCATAGACAAGATCAGTCCATTCTGGTTGCTTCGAGGAGCAAAAGGAACAGGATACCTCCTCAAATGCAGGGAATATTTACAGCTGTTACCCTGTGGTATTGTTATTAACAAGATCGTGAAGCACAGAAACCCCATTAGTCTGCTGCTGACATGGGAGTTATTTTGAACTCTGCTCGCTTATGATTATCATAATAATTTAGGAAATGGCAACAGTCAAGTCTTCTTGGAGAACATTAAGGATATTTTTTAAATAATGAAAAAACAAAGTAATGGCTTTTTTCAAAACTCTTGGAATTCATAAGAGTGGTAACTCTACGGAACATTATTTATTTATTTTTAAACAAAGCCAATCTAATCCAAGAAATATACCACAAAACACACTGAGATATGGTTTGTATCCAGCTCAGAACCTTCCATTTTATTACAATTATACATTTCTTACTGGTACTCCTGGATTCAGGTGCTTATCCCACCATCAGCTGCTAAAATGTGGTGTTGGTTTTATTCCACTAAGTTAGATCTTCATTACTTTGGACTGTTTCTCTGCTTCAGTAACACAAAGGAAAGGCGGAAAAGCCTCCAAGGAAGTGCTTGAAGTGGGACAGCTTGAGGGACTACATGGATGGCCCTGTCCAAGTGCCTCAGGCTGTGCAACCCTCCCCTCACTGCCTCTGGGTGGCAATTCCAGCATGTGCTCATCAGGATAGAGGTCACTTGGGCCTTTACACACCACTGACCTGCAGTAGCTCATGGGGGGCTTCCCAATGATTTATATTTATTTAAGCACACACAAGTTTTGCATTAGGACAACGGCATCATTACAACCCTCCCTTCCTTTCATGCTGAATGTTAAGAGCTTGAAAAGACCAGATGAGTTTTTCCACAGTTCTGCAAATCCTGGGGAGTTTGGTCCCATGAATACTCAGAAGATCTTTATTTTATAGTCTGTGCTTCACGGGTCAACTGAGCTCTTTATCTACCCATCACGTATGCCCTGAGCTGCAACATTTGAGGGATCTAAACCCAAAAATGAACTAAGAAATGTTTGACTGAGTTGCATTTCGCTGCAGATATTTTCTGTGAACCACAGCACACTCACAAAAGGCAAATCTGATGGGAATACTGCATTAAAGGGTGTTGTCATCAGTTTTTGAGACCACTATTGAAGACTCAAGACTTCAGACAAAAACCCAAGGTTTTGAAGTCCTCCTTGTAGTTAGTAATTTATATTTACCCAGCCAGACAAGCAACTCACAAGTTTTTATATTTTTAATAGAAATAAATCTTGCAACATCCCTGTGAGATAGAAACTTAATACAGTTGTTTTACAGATGAGGAAACTTAAGCACAGAGAAAAGTAAATGACTAACAAATTGACACTTACTTTCAATCTAAAATAGACTCTCAGGCATCTAAACGATGGCTTAAGCATTCACATTCATAAATGAGCATTTTTCTCCAATTAAAGTTGGAGTTGTCAAATACAAAAATACATAAACCACTAAAAATAACCTAGTCAACATCTTAGGTTAATTAAAAGACTTATAACTTCTACCTGGTAACTTTCCAAACAGGAACCCTGGGAGGAAAGCAGAGGTCTAAATATTAATAGCAGGGGTTTTGCCACTGGACCTACTATTACTATAAAGAGAAGCAATTATTTTTGGCTGAAAGAGTGTTTGATTGGGAAGTTTATTTATCACTCTAGTTAATGAAAAAAAAAAATCAACTCATAAATAGAAGCACAGTAGGGCAGTTAGGAACTGCTATTGCCAAAAGTTGGTCCATCTCAGTAGATGAAAAATAGCTAAGTGCAGTTTTGGTAATTTTTTGTAACAGGACATTCTTCAATAATTTTTTTAGATATGAAGCAGCTTTAGGTTTTCCCTAAACTGTGAGCCCAGGGCACGCATTTAATTTTGGTTTTCTTGTGCCTTCAAAGTTTGGTCATGCCACCTTCACCCACCTGTCACTTCCCAAACCTCTTTCCTTCTCCTCCTGCGCAGGGGATGGCCCAGACAATAGAGAAATCATTCAAATCACATCTCCAGCACACACTCTCCCCCACACACATTGGATCTGCTATGGCTCGCACTGCTTCTATCCTCTGCAATAAATTTTAATCAGATACTTTGTACCCTGTTGTACTCGTCTGAAACCATCCAAAGCGCTGTTGTTGCTAAGGAAACCACTTCCCGTTATCCTTACACTCAGCTCCCTGCCTCCTTCCCTCCCTCTCTCCTCCCTTTCCCTCTCCCATTTTTTCCCTTGGCTCCAAGGGACAACTCTGATACCACACTATGAGCACTGAGCCATTTACCCATTCTTCCCTTGGGGTGAAAACTCACTTGAAGTACATGAGAAGTCACCACAACCAGAATTTGTGGTATTTAAAGTATGACCATCCCTGCACAGGCCCATTATGTTTAATTAGTCCCTCTGCAGCAAGAGACAAGCTGATCCCAATAGGCTCAGACAGCGAGGAGGAGCTCAACCCACTGTGGAAAAAAAAGGCAAAAACTCAGCTCTGGGCTCTTCTTGCAGGAGACGAAAGAAGAAATATGTGGACCAGAACACATGGACTGGATATGCAAGTGCTTGAGTTTTTTTTCCTAAGGAATGAAGTTCCAGACCCATTTACTCTCCTCCACAGAGCCCTCTCACCGTGCCAGCCCCAATACAGGAAGAGTTGTTTACCTCTTTCAGAGAAATAAAGTCCCCTGAGACATTTGACTGCAGAATTGATTTCTGACCCCTTGCTTCCTTCCAGGCTCCTGATGTTTAAATCATGCCGACCACAAGAGAGCTCGTTTTTAGGGTTATGTTCTCAGAGCTGCAAGTGGTGCGTGCAGAGCATTAGCTCCATCACCAAAAATGTCGAGTTAAGAAATAAAGAGTGGAGAATTCGGCTTTTGCCACATCCCTCCTCTATGCCCAGAACCAGAAGGCAGAACTAGAAGTCAAGATGTTAACTGAAAAAGGCACAGCAATGGAAGAAAATGAACAAAATTAGAGTACTTTCTTCTAGGGGAATTGATAAGGTGGCATTTGAATAACATTTCAAGTTTTATTTCGTAGATTTTTTTTAAGGAAAAGGAAATTTGTTCACACAACTCTTTAATGGAAGGGCCCCTTTAACTATCCACTGTGCTTGTCAGTAAACGGAATTTTGACACAGTTCCTCTTTTTCTACACTCATTACTCTTCCTCCCACGTGGCTTTTGCTGTTTATCACATTCACCTTTCTACACTGGGATGTAGAAAAGGCAGAAGGCAAAACTCAGAGCTAAAGAGTAAACAACCTCTAATATTGTAGAGCCTTCTCTGTGTTTTTGCTTTTCCAAACCAAGTCTCATTGCCATTAGTATTGAGTGTAAGGATCCTGCTGGGTGTGTTGGGGTTGTCCTATTGACTTTCTCTGGATGAATAAGTTCCTGTCAAGAGCAGCACTAAAAACCCACTTTAGAAAAGTACTTTTAGCCCTAAAGAGCTCATTTTCCCTTCCTTTCTAGAGTCAGAGCCAGAGCTGCAAAGCACAATGAAAATGCAGTCTTTGGAGACAGATATAATTATAAGTAAATACTTCACAGGCATTAATTAGCAACATTTTTTCACCTGTGTTTTGTATAGGGAGTCAAATATCCCTCAGCAGAATTTGCTGCTGTTCCTATACTTGCTACTAACACTTCACAAGTGATAATTACACCAAACCCTTGTACTGCACCAAGCTTCAGACACTTGAATAATATGAATCCAAAGTCCTTAGCTGGGGATTATTTTTTTTTTTTCTCTAGTCAAAAGCAGCTAAGGTTCTGATTCTGAATCAACTGCATGGAAGCTTCTTAATATTTTCTCATGGCCAAGAACTGAATCAGAGATAGATCCATTGCAGAAAAACTTCACAGAATTCCAGAAGGCTTATTTGGGATTTCAGAGGAGCAAAGCAATAGTTCATCTGCATTTGGCATCAGTGCCATAAGATGAAGGTTAAAGAAAAAGAAAAAAAAAAACTCCACAGAAATAGGACAGCAGAAGAGACAAAAATAAAGGCCAATGTATTGGTGTACAGTCTTGCAGAACAACAGAGCAAATGCTCATGGAGGAACACAAGCCATGGGTCTGTGCTTGCCAGCAAAGAGAACAGCCAGTTTCTCTGGGCTGTGTGTCCAAAGGTCACGCAGCTTTTAATCAAGGGCTACTGCTCTCACCCATACAGATAATACATTACTGATATTGTACAACAAGGAGCCTTAAAGAATTCCTTAAATTATTTTTCATACGATAAATTTTAGAATTTTTGACTCACTTGGCAGAGTTTTGCCCTTTTCTTTAGGCAGAAAGCACGAGAGATGTCTGTTCCCTTGCTTTGTTTGGATGATGTTCAGAGTTAGGGCTCCTACACTAAATACAGAATGGAAATCACCCAGAGCAGCTCATACATATATTGCTAAATGATGACAGGTGTTTAATTCTGGTGAATATTATCAATAAACCTGCATGGTTTCAGAGGTGGGAGGAAAAGAAACATCAACATATTCATGTGACGTGTAAGGTAAGTGTTAGAAAGACTTGGATTTGTTTTGCATAGGTCTTGGAGCATGTGGCACCAGCGTGGCCCTGGAGCAGCTATGGGAAGTGCTGGCTGTGAAGGCAGACTGGTGGAAAAACAACGCAGCCACTTATGACTGTGACTCAGCATCATGATTGCCTTCTGACACACAGTCTGCTGCTATCATGTACTCAAAGGGATCCTTCTTGTCAAGTGGCAGAACTTGTATTTTCATTCCTAGAATGCCTTCAGGTTTGCTTAACCTGGTGCTTGTGAATGCCTGGATCACCTCATTACTCAGGTGGGCAGAGGGGAACATCCTCCTCATACCTGCCTTCAGATTTCCTTCTGAGGTGTGGAGTTGGCTGTTTGAACATATGAATATGCAGTCAGGAGTCAGAAGCTGTCAAAAAAAAAAAATCATGCAGCTATTCACTGGAACAAACAAGAGAGGGGAAATGTCTTAATAACAGAGCTGGCTTGACATTTCCCAGCATAACTGGATCTGGCTGGGGTCTGCAAGAAATCAATCCACAGAGGAGCCACAAATATCAGCTAATGCCTTGATTCATAAACTTTTATCTGTGCTGGTATCAAAGTCCTATTAAAGTAAATAAGGTGAGAGTCTCAGTCTCAAGCTGAAGGACCAGAGCAGGTAAGAAGTCAAGCAGGTTGTTTGAAAGCTCCTTGGGGGAAATGGCAAGGATGTTACTTGGAAAACAGCCCTTTACTTTTTTCCTTTATAGACACTGTCCCTGTTTTACCTACCTTGGACAACCTGAACTAATAAGACTGCTTAGTGCCTGAGTTTTGGTAAGGAACACGTAAATATTTATCATTGCTAGAAAGGTTCCAAAGACCTTTTAAACTGATAATTTTTTGTTTGAGGCTAATTAATTTTTATTCATATATTTTGGAAAGAAAAGTTCCTGATTCCATCTACTTGACAAATGATTTTATTGAGCATGGTGAATAAGAAGCTTTTATAGGACTGAGTAAATTGCTGGAAGATTTTTTTTTTTTTTTTTAAGGACTGCAGTTCACTCCTTTAGATCTGTTACTTTTGACAAGAGGGAAGAAAGGTCAGAGAAGTGTACGGCATAAATAATTTTCAACTAATGACCTAAGACTTCAGGGTCAATTCTTTCATGGGTTTATTATTAATCCCTTGACTCCAACTGACTTGTGGTTTCATTTTTGGGAATTGTTTTTAAAGAAAATAAGGAGGGCTTTTTTCCTTTTAGAAAAACATTGTTAGTTTTAGCTATTTTCTCAGGTTTTCATTGATGAGTGTCTTGATTATGATTTTCCTGAATGCATGACATGTTTCTGATGAAGAAGGACTTGAGAGCTATTTAGTTGGTGACGGGATGTTAACACTAATTGGCTCTACACTAGGGATTATTCTTACAGGTATTTCTACAATGGAAAGAGAGATAGCCAAGAAGACTGACACTTACTTAGTGGACAGATACATTAAATATAACAGTGTTTGCAATAATTAATATTTCGGAGATCCATGAAAGTAAATTGCCAGTAAAGAAGCAGAATTGCAACCTGGATTTCCAGGTTTTGGCTCCAAAACTAAGCAAGTCAGGGATGGGATTAATTTCTTCAGTACAGGTTATAGTCTCAATGATTGTTTAAATATTATCTGACCATAAAAATATAGGAAGAGAAGAGTCATAAGCGGAAAATGGAAGAGGACTGTTTATGACCTGAATGAAAAAAAAAAAAAAAAATCAAGACCCATTGGAATTTCCTACAAGGTTATGGGATGAGGTTCAGAGTACTGCATTTCCAGCTACTAAGAACCATAAATGAGGATCCTGCAACCCAGCAGTGATGTACACAATCATATGGGTTACCCATGATAGAAGTCATCACTCAAATAAAACAAGCAGTACCAACTGACTTCTCAATGTCCTGACCCAGGATGGGGGTGAACATCTCCAATCTGCAAGAGGTTCCCTTTAGAAAAAGTCTTGAGTATCTAATTCCTTCTCTAAAGCACTGCAAAGGGCAGCTCAGCTCCATAGAATCCTAAGATCCAACCCCACTGCCATGGGCAGGGATTGTTTTCTGAGTTGTTTTTAATTCCCACACAGGTTTTTATCAACAACCATACAAACACGGAGCGCAGAACTTTACAGTACAGTGTCAAATGTGCAACATCTAAACACAAAGACAGTATTTCTATGTAGTAATGAAAAATACTACATTTTAAGAGATAAAGCCTGTGGAAAATAGATTTTACCAGGAAGAGGTCTGATTTTCTATCAGGTGCCCTTTACTCATGAACATGTAAAAGTAATTCCCATTTAGGAGAAAAGCATTAATAGCAACTTCAAGTACACAGTGGAGGAACTTTTTTTTTTTTTTTTAAATTTGCTGAGTAGCTGAGTCATCTATATTTGGAAATTGTTCCATACAAATTTTGGGAAACAGAGATTTCTGTGATGGTTGAAGTGACCATGTGGTTTGCTAAACTGACCTGGATGTCTCCACACCACTTCTTTCTTTCCATGTGGAAGGAGGTGGCTGAACAAAACCCCTGCACTCTGTAGACAGAGTTTGGAGCTGATTAGTCAGCCATACACTTAAGTCTATTAATACGTAGCACTATTGCCATGGTAGCAGGTTAAAGTTAGAAGTAACTAGATTTGAATAATTTAAATACGCTAAAAATACCAACTTCTGGGCTTAAGTGGTTCAATTTGTCACCCATAATGACAATTGCCACCTATGTTAGAAAGTCTCCTTAGAAAACTCAGTCACAGCAGATGCAGAGTTCTCCCTTCTGTGTGCTCATACTCCAAAATCTGTGTCATATAGTCCCCCTTGCAGACACCAAGACCAACAGGTTTGTTTCTCAAGTACAGTGAATACATGCAGCTTGATTTCTGTCATAAACCAATAACCAGATAATTGGAAGAAAGTTGAATAGATTTATCTTGATTCAGTCTGGCCCAGGCAAGTTGGCCTCCAAATGAAATGAAGTACAGTTAAAGAAGTTTCTCCTTTCCCACATTCTCACATCTACACAGGGATAACAGAAGAAAAATTTAATAAATTTAGATTTTTAAAAATGGATCTTGCAATGTAAATATAATAAAAACCTACAAAAGATGGAAAGAATACTAACTCATATTGCCCTATCATTTAAAAGTACTGACCATGACTGGGGGGGGGGAAAATAGCAAGAAAAACCCAACCCAAAACCAACCCTCCCCCCCTTTCCCCAAAGCCACAGCAAAACAAACCATAAAAAATAACACTGGGTTTCAGAAAGGTGATAAGGAATGCATCTCCCCCACATCAGTTTTCCAAAGCACAAACCAGACAGAACCTAAAATTTGCTCTGTTTCTAAGAAGTCCTGACTGGGTGCCACAGACTCACTAAATTAATTCAGTGTCAATCCCAATCCATCTAACCCACTCACCTAAGTAAAATCATGCAGGTGCATTAGTGTGTCCAGGACTGCCTGTTTAACAGCAACGGGAAAGAAATGGAGCTCACAGTTAACATCAAAGCTCAAAAATAATTTCTATCTGTAGTTAGCAGAGACACTGTATTCAAATCTTAGCTTGTCATATTTATTTCTTAATTAAAAAAAAAAACACAACTAAAAACATTAAACATATTGCTATTTCATCTTTCAATATGGAAATTATAGATGCAGGCCTACTGGTACCAGCCTACTCAAAAAATGTGGCTGTATGCCATGCAGGTGGTAGCAAAAAAGATAATTTTAACATCAAATGATTACAACTACAGATTTACCTACCAGTAAGCCCAGATCCAATGGACACTGGATTGAAGAGTTTGAAAGGGAAGTAAAGAAAAATGCACAATATAGGGGAGTATCTGGTTAGTTCTACAGTTTACTCTAATTTGGGAATGGACAAGCTTTTTCACCTTCTAGAGGATTAAAAAAAAAAAATGCCTTTTTTTCTTATTTCTATGTCAAGTCTATAGAAATTGAAATATTTTTATTTACAACGTTTCCTCTTCCCATCCAGCTGCTCCAACTCTTTCCTGCTGGTGAGACCATAAAGCTTTGGAGAGATGCAAATGCATTTATTTTTCCTGCAAGAACCAACCCAACTCGTGCACAGTGATTTCCTCCCTGCACACCAAAAGAACTGCTTTTGTATCGCTTGGACCATTACAGTCTCATCTACACACATGAAAGCGGCTTTGCAGAAGACGAAGAAAAGCTTTTGTGAACAAAATCATCGGGGAAAGTTTCACCTGCAGCAATTTCTCTTCTGTGAGATCCCAAAAATGGCTATAGCCCAAAATGACCAAAGGGAAATGCGTGACCCAGACCAACTTCTGGGTCCACAGCTGGGTCCTGACAATGTTCTGCTAGCATTGTTTTTCTGGAGGGAGGGAAAGGAGTGAGGCAGCATTAGTGGAGCAGAGGCACACTCAGCCAAGGCTCTGGTGGATCCACAAGGGTCTGATCACCCACATCTGGATGCAGCTGTGCCTACAGGTCTCTCCGAGATCCTCAGGGGCAGAGCAATCCTGTGTTGGTGGGATAAGAGGAAGGACTGACTGACCCGTGATGAAACGACTGCTTTGCCTGTGCCAGGCTTGGGTGGGAGGCAGCAGAATTGTGGTCCTGGCAGGTATAGTCCCTGCTTGGGCATGACAAGAAGGGCAGCTCATTCACAGAGATGGAATAAAAAGTATTGACTTTTCCTAAAACTATGTCACCACACACAGCAGGAATAGGAGGCTAATTGGGGAACAGAGCTGCAACAGGGAGCTTCCAGGATGAATTTAAAAGATTAAGAAGAGCCAGCTAAGCTTACAGAACAAGCCCATGCTGATAGCTGTGAGAAATGCAGGTACAAGGAGCCAGAAATGTTTTAAACCTGAGCTGTTGTTGTGGCTGTGCATTCCCAGCACTGCTTCATTTGCTGACCCCACTGGAATGCCAGTCTAAGTTTCTCTTAGGTTATGCTGTACTGGTCAATCCTTCTCCTGGGATTATTGGGCATATCTCAATTTAGCTTTCTAATAAAAATCTGAAAGTTACAATTTAGTGGCACAGCTGCAGTTATTGAAATAGCTCTGGCTGTGCTGGCTGAGGGTTGTGAGGCTGGAGAAGGGATGGGAGAGGAACAGCTGCAGCAGAGAGGAGCTGGCTGGGGACAGACATAGAGCAGGCAGGGGGAGGACAAGGAGCTTTCACATCAGGAGGAGCATCCAAGAGAAGTTGGGGTGATCAGCACAGACTTTATTTCATTGTGTTCCCATTTCGTGCTTTAATGAATTAAGAAATCTCGTGGGTTTATATCACACTGAAGAGGTGTCACGCTTGTTGAACTCCTGGGACAGCTTTTCATACTTTGCATATGCTGACCCACATGTCAGCTGTGTTTCTCATACAGACTGTTTAAATATCTGAAATGATGCTTCTTTGATTGTATTAATGATGCTTCAATCGACCTGTAGATGGACTTCCCCATAAAATCAGACCTTGAAGGACACCACAGTTTGAATTGGCACCCCTATGCTCTTTTGGCTTTGTTTTTTTTTCCTTCTACAGGAGATGGAAAATGAAGGACTGAGAATAAGAATTGTTGGTTTAAAACCTGAAGACAGAAGATTTAAACATTCACAGAAAAATTATATTCATAATTCCAAAGGAGCAGAAAAAGGAAAATGTACCTTAAAAGGAAACATCAGGAAATATGGAAAAATTGTCAAGATAGTACCTGGGGTTAAAACAAAACAAAAAACCTCTGAAAGTTCAGGAAGGCTGGTGTTAAAGGACAGTTTATTAAAGGAAAATTATCAAATAATACTGATGCAGGGAAAATGGAAGAAATAGAGACCCAGGACGTCTTTCGCTATCCAGGTAATAAAAAACAAATTGCATTTTAAGTGAAATTGTGCTGTAAGTGGAAATATAATTAAGAAC
Source organism: Empidonax traillii (assembly GCF_003031625.1). Taxonomy (NCBI): domain Eukaryota; kingdom Metazoa; phylum Chordata; class Aves; order Passeriformes; family Tyrannidae; genus Empidonax; species Empidonax traillii. Next base: position 155,554 of record NW_020955895.1, read on the forward strand.
AAGTATAAATGAATAGCACAAGGATGTAGGCATAGAACTGAAAACAGAAAGGCACAAGGCAAGTTATAACCAGCTATTAATGTAAGTGAAATCAGGAAAGCAGCTCTAGAAATTCACCATTCATAACAGAAGAAAAAAAAAATCAAGATATCTTGTTTTAATCAAACAAATAATGGCAAATGCAAGAAAGCTCAAGTATCTAAACCCTGCCTTTCTTCAGTTTTTAATAAGAGTAATTACAGACAGATACTTAAAGAATTAATTTTAACTGGGAACTAAAATCACAGGACAGGAATATGAAAAGGGCAGGCTGAAGAATATTTAAGTTAGACAAATACAAATTTTAGGGACAAATGAAATGCACTTTCAAGTATTCAAGGAATTAACCTGAGCCATCTAAGAACCATCAACAAATATCTTTGAGAATTCAGAGGGCAGGGAAATCCTGGAGGACCAAGAAGGGCAAAGAGAACATCCAACTCTTCAAAGAGAAGACAGAAGGAAGGTCCAAAGACTTAAAGATCAGTCAACCCTGCTTTTATACTTGGGAGTGTATCAGAACTGTGCCTAAAGTGATGAGACAAAAATGTGAACCTTTAGGGTGTGAATGTGTTGAGAGCAAATTAACCCTGTCACCAAAGAGATGCATTCCTGGCACTGATGAGCACATGGGAAGCTGCAAACCCAGTCCAGTAAGGTTTTTGATAGCAGGATTAACCCTCATAAGATTCAGAATTAAACTCAAAAAAGGTTTAAATGAAGTTATTTGGAAGTGTATAGACAGTTACCTTTGCCCATCCACCAAAATGGAAAGATGCTTCCAGGGACCTTCCAGGGGACGCCTTTCCCAGACTTTATTCTGCCTTTTATTTTCAGCTGGGGAAGGGGACTGACTGCACTTTCTTACAGGTCAAAGAGATAATGCATTCTTGTGCTGGTTTTGGCTGGGGTAGAGTTGATTTTCTTCACAGTAGCTGGTATGGGGCTGCTGGAAGGAGTGTGGGTGACCCGGGGACGTTTCTGCTATTGTTGAGCAGGGATTACGCAGAGACAGGGGCTTTTCTGCTCTCACCCCACCAGCAAGGAGGCAGGAAGGGCACCAGAAGCTGGAAAGGGACACAGCTAGCACAGCAAAGTCTGACTGACCCAAGGGTTATTCCATAGTGTATGGTGCCATGCTCAGCATATAAAATGAGGGGAGGAAGGAACTGGGGGACATTCTGAGTGATGGTGAGTGTCTTCCCAAGTTGCCACTACATGTGATGGAGCCCTGCTTTCCTAGGAATGGCTGAACACCAACCTGTCCAGGAGAAGTGATGAATGAATTCCTGGATTTGCTTTGCCTGCATGAACAGCTTTTTCTCTACCTATTAAATTTTCCTTAACCAAGCCCACAAGTTTCTCACTTTTCCAATTCTCTACCCATCCCACTGTGGGGAGAGTGAGCAAGATGAGCAAGTGAGAGTGAGCCCTGTGCAGGGCTCAGCTGCCAGCTGGGGTTTAAACCACAACAGTTCTTCAGCAAGAGATGCATGCTTTGACAAATACAGCTGCTTGTGTGGTCCCAAAGTAGTAAACAAATAATAGAGCAGCATTTTGCTAGAGGATTGGGAACAGTTATTTTAAGTTGGAGACATTTCAGGAAAGGTTGTCTTCCATGAAATGCTGTCTGGAGTTACTGTGCTCAGCAAGTCTAAGGCTACCTCCTGCTTCTGAAAGGAATCCTGCAGCAGAGCCCAGCACTCAAGTGACAGCGCTGAAGACAGATATAAGGAGGTGAGGATTTATCAGCTGAGATAAGGGGCTTTGGCTTCCTCATTAGTTACAGTCACTGTGGTTGAGCAACTGCGAAGCCTCCTCCTCCTCCTCCACACCAGGGGGGACAAAGCTAACTACAAATTACTGGGAATGCTGCATTTATCATCAGCTCCAATTCACTCCCAATCTGAGCACTTGCAATGCAGTTGTATTTGTAACTTACTCGAAGAGGGGAGGGGGGAATAGAATTAATAGCCATAACAGAGAAACAACCATTTTGAGGCAGTTTGATCAAGCCTTGTTTCAGATTTTGGAAATGCAAGAAGTTTATAGTCCCCACCATCCTTGAACAAGCAGTGCAACACTATCCATACAGGAATATTTTTCTTGAAAATCAGCCAGTCATGAGGACAAGGTAGCCCAGGTGAGAAGCAGGTAGTTTTATGTGGGGTGTGTGCTCATCTAATGCAGCAGTATTGTTCTTGGTACTCAAAGCACATTTTGCTCAAGCCTGTGGAATCAGAAAATATTTTATCCTTTGTGTTAGATTTTCTTCACCACCTCCTGTAGGAACAGGTAAGGAACATGCTTTCCCTCGTGAAATCAAAATACCTCTTCAAGGTGCCTCTTCAAAATCTTAAACAAGTCTGAAAGTCATAAGAAGTCACAAAAGACCAACCAGCCACAGTAACAGAATAAAGCACAGCAGACAAGCTCTATAACTGTCTTTTCTTGGGGAGAAAAAAACCTCTATGAGATTGGCCCTTTTGTAAAAGAAAATAAAACTCACTAATGAGCCTTAAAGGGCCCAGTATTAGGTATCATAGCATCACAGAATGTTGAGGATTTGGAATGGACCTCGAAGATCATCCATCCCAAACTCCTGCTTCAGTCAGGCACACCTTCCACTAGACCAGGTTGTTCAAGACCTTATCCAGCCTGTCTTTGAACACTGCCAGGGTTGAGGCATCCACAACCTCCCTGGGCAACCTGGTCCAGTGCCCCACCACCCTCACAGGAAAGAATTTCTTCCTAATATCCAACTTAAATGTCCCCTCTTTCAATTTGTACCCATTGCTCCTTGTCCTATCAATGCAGTTCCTGATACGATCTAAAGAAAGGTTTTCTTGTACATCTAGTGTTAAAAACAAGCAGTACAACTCTTCCCCCTTCTAAGGGGCTTACAGATATTTTTACATTTAATATGGCTTGACCCAAAAGAATATTAATTCAAGGAATATATGCCTTGACAGCAGAACTGAAGATAAAACTAAGCACAGTACAGTAAATTTAAATTGTTGATATGATAGTTGCATATTCATCAAAATAAAGAGTTGCTGAGGTCTTGCATATTGAGCTAAATTAGATTCATATAGAGGGAGGGACACAAAGAACGGTGTGAAAGGAGTTCTTGCTCACCAAAGCTCTTCCACATGCTCTGGCTCTAAGCCTGAGGACCAGGAGTGAAGCAGCAACAAAACCAATCAAAAAAAAAAAAAAAATAAAGAAGAATGGATAAGATTTAAGCTATTGTTTTTTCTCCTGCAGACACCTCAGCAAGCCAACATGGGTACAAGCACACGATATCTGGAAAGACAACAGCCAGGGAGAAAACAGGCATGTGCTTCTTTTTCCTTCCCTGAAATGTTTTCTGCAAGTTCTTTTGATACTGATTTAAGATTACTCTTCCCAAGTTAGCCTGAATGACAAGGATATTTAGCTGGAATGCTCTTGACTTCAAAAGATTGGCAGGTTGAGAGGTTGCTTTAGCAAGATGTAATTTCTACAAACTCATTGAACCTCTGACTCCACAGAAAAAACATTAAGTTATTACCTAAAATGCTCTGTTTTTGTCCTCAGTGTTACTCCCTCCACCAACAATTCAGGCACTACAGGACAGTTCAACTTTAATTGAGATCAGACTTCTAATGTAAGACAGGAGCAGAGTTCTCCCCCGCTTCTGCACAAATATTGCAACCCTAATACAAAGCATCAAGGCAGGTCACCGTTCCTTTTCGTCCAAGTAATAAAGTGTTTCAAAGCCATGTCCCCCAGGCATTGTACACACAGACACACATGCACAGATCCCGCTGTGAGCCGAGACTTCAAACTACAATACAGCATTAAAAGGTATATTTTTCCTTCAAAGCCCATGTATAATTCCCACCAACACTTGGGGAGCTGTGCAAACCCATTAAGAAAGAGATGAATATACTTCCCTCCTGAGCATAGCCTTGAATTACAAACCAAGAGCAGCTACAGAGGTCTGACACCTACAAGAAAACCTCGAAAATCCGTATTTCTAACAGAGATGCATCTGCTCCTCTCACTCCAGCACTGTTACAGTACCCTGTGCTCTGCTCACCTCTGCTGCCATCATGATGCAGACACACTTCTTATGGTCAAAAATAAAGAACCGCTCATATTTAAAATCCATTTCCAAATCAGCCCTTCCTGCATCTCCCTCCCCACATGTATCTGTTTATTTGGCCGAGAATCTGTCTCCGTACTCTGATATCTTCCTGCAGAAAAGCCATTCATTAATTCAAGGACCAGAGATGTTCAGCAGGTCTCCAGGCTATTTTGGTATTTGTCATTTGTTTTCTCGCTTTCCATTATAAATAGTCATAATGAATCATACTTTGGAAAACAGGAAATTAGAAAATCAGATAACAGCTACTTATTCCTCCTCTCCACCTGCCCAGGAGGCAGATAGCTCTCCCTAGTAGCTTTTCTCAGACTCAGAGCTGTTCTTGAGAGCGCTTTGTGGTGACCTTTCTCGCCTCCAAAACTCCAGATCTCTCACCAAGGATGGGTTTTGATCCTCCTCAAACAGACCTTTGAAGTCCAGTGATGTCAAACACCTGCTGAAGCATAGGTGTGGGCACTCAGTGGGATTGGCAGTTTGCCCTTCACAGCTAAGATGGGAACACACACACACACACTGAGATTATTTGTTACAGATATCTATGATTACATTGGCTTTCACATGTATAAGAAATCAGCTTCTAAAAACAAACCAGATCCTCACTTGGCTTTAAGCACATAATAAACTAATTCCTACCACTGTCCTCTCCTGCATAATTCCACTGCATAGACTGGGACAAGCACAGATTGAAGTAATAATTAATTATAATTTACCTTTCTTAGGGAAAACTGGACTAACCTTACAGAAATCCCAGGTCTTTTCTACCCGTGCTACTTAACCACTGGCTGATCTGTTCATGTTGGTTTTTCTCTGCACATTATTTCTTTACTGCTAAGAGGAGGGTATTAAGTTCCAATTTGAGCATTTTCAGATCCATTTGCCTGCAAAGACAACTGTGGGTACATAAGAATTTTCAAAATGCTGAAGATGATCTGGTACCAATGTCCTACTGCCTATCAGTGAAGCTTCCCACTGTACCACTCCTAATGTGGAGCAACAAAAACCTCTAAGAAACTCCTAACACACAGAAATTCCTTTATTTTTAACACTTCACTGTCATTTACAGATTACTTCTGCTGTTAACGCATTGGACAAAGCATGTTTTCTCACAGGTAGAAGACAATATAATACACACTGGGTGGTGATGGAGTTTGTGCAGGATCCAGAGAGGTTTCTGTCACTCAGCTGACCCCAGGGAGCTCTTTGCTCAGCTGCCATAAGGATGCCTGGTGGCTGTTTCTGTCCTTTTGAAATATAGATTCTTTAGATTCACCTGAGATGCCTGGACAGGGGTGCCCAGAAACCCTTTGCTTGTTCTCCAAAAAACACAAATCAACCCCTCAGCACATGTGTGCTGCCACTGGGAAGTGTCCAACCTACTGCTTGCCCGCTTTAAAATTGATTTTTACATCTTGGAAAATTTAAAAGACCCAACAGGACAGGATTTATTGCACTTTAACACCACAGATGCATTGGACAAACTGCACATGATTCACCACACATCTCAGCACATGCTTCTGATGAGTCTGCCTTGCTTTTGCCACCAGTAGTGTTGGTTCATGATGGTTTTGTATTTCATCCTAAATTAGCCCATTGTACTCACTTGCTAAAGGAAAAAGTGTTATCACAGGTGACTAGACACAGCAAGCTGAATACAGACAGGTGTTCTTTTCCACTGGAAAAAAAAAAAAATCTTCAGAAAAAGAAAAGCTGTTCTGGGGTTTCAACCTTTCTCATCAGAATTCAACACGACGCCAACACCTCTAGGTAGAACAAACACCGCACAGGAAAGTGAGTCTTAGTGAAGGAAGAAGCAAAGCAAGGTGTTCTAAACACTGTATTAATTCACCTTCCCTTTTTCGCTCAGACATTCTTGCCTTTGCCCCAACTCACCCCAAGCTGTCCCTGCCCTGTGGCTCTTCCAGAGGAGGTTAAGCCACACCTGCCCACAGCTGTGACTGTCAGAGCACACAAGGCTCATGTTGTATTTGCTGCCTCACAGCATCACAAATGGCTTTTTTAGAGGACACTGGGAGAGGGTGAAGGGTGGAAGGGTGCTGGAATCTTTTAATTCCTCAGAGAATCAAAGGAGAGACAGAGTTTACTGAAACAAATCCCAGTAGCAGCAGATTGAAAATTAACCTGTTTGTGGTTCTGCTTGGATTGATGAACCCTAAAAGTCTGTGCTTTGGGAGGGAGCAGGATGCAGCTTTCCAGCCAGCTCTCAGTTCAACTTTTGGACTATTCCTTGTGGTTTAAGGCTGAACTTTGTTCTAAAATATTAATCCATAGTAATGGGCCAGGCAGGTGATGCCTCTAATAGAAAATTGATTACACAGCAAAGTTTGTTGCAGAACTGAAATAGGATGGGTATTGAATGGCTCTTTAGCAAGGAAAAATGATTAGTCATTGGAAGTTCTAACTAAGTTCTGATTTGAAATAAAAGGTCAATGTTTCATTAAAAATTGATTCCAGCTTCAATGAAATACTGTTTTGACAGATTTCTTGGAAGGTTTGTTTGGTGTTTCTGGGCAGTTTTTTTAGTTTTAAGAAACAGGGAAAATTAGAAGTCAAAATTTTTTTCAAATACATTTTAATAAGAACTCTAAAACACAGATTTCCTACTTTTTGCTAAAGGTAGCCTCATATGAATTATAAAACAACTATATTCAAACATGCAGCCTGTCAAATCTGCACTTTGTCAAAGATCCCAAGGCAAAACCTCCTTACTACTGTTCGTAATCACTTTTTGGGCTTTTACTGTAGTGGAAGGGTTTTGGGGTTTTTTGTTTGTTTGTTTTTGTGAGTTTTTCTGAGTTGAGCCCTACTCCCCACAGCGTGTAAGGCCAATGCTGAGGTCTCTGTGCCTGCGCTAGGGTGGGCCACATTTCTGCTCTGACCTGTTAGCTCAGCTAATTCCCATTTTCCAGGCTGACTCAGACACCTCTCCTCTCTGTCATGTCTCCTGTATTTACAGTAACAAAACCTCCTATTGCTGCCTGTCAGAATCCCCTGACAGCACCCATTAGCACAGTTCAATCAAATAACTGACTATATGGAATTTCCCCTACGGATCGGAGATGCACAGAAATGCTTAGTTCGGTGCCCGATGCAAAACTCAATGGCTGAACAGAAGCAGTTCAGTTTTCATCCACCTTGTACCCAACCTGGCCACTTTCACCAGTGAAATGCAAAAAAACCCTTGCCATCTAAGAAGAGAAAGAGGCAATTCCTGCTGCTGAGAACTTGTTTGCTCACATGTAATCACCCAGCAGAGCCAGTGCTGCACACTCAATTCATGAAGTCCCCCAGGGGAGTTCAAAAACAAGCTAATTGGGGAGGTAGTAAAGAAAGTAGAAAACAAGGGTAAGGAAAAAAAAAACAAGAACAAATGTTGATAGATATAACCTGGAAAATTGGACAAGGTTGAAAAAGGGCTTCTTTCAGATACTCATTCAATAAGCCTAAATATAACAACTATCCCAGCATGCAAATTACACATAGAGGAGTAGCAAATATTTGATATCAGTGTTTTTCAATAGAGATTCTTATTGTCCAAAGCAGAGGGAACAGTCAAGTTCATGATGGACAGATTTCAATTATTTGCTCAATGGGGCCATGAAATAATAAAGGAATACGTGCAAGCACATTCTCACTGGGGAAGACAAGAGAGAATAAACAACAGAGTAAGGCAACCTAAGAGGCAGAAGTTTAGTGTGATTCATTTACTACAGGTAGCAGAGACCATCCAAGATACAATCTCAGTCTGACAGTGCTTCGACACTACAGGTATTTAATATCTGTGATTAAATTCGTTATCTCACTGGAAGCCAAGTAAGCAACTGTAATTGTTAGTAACTTCTGAGAATTACTACACTCCACAGAAATGTGTTTTCTTCACTAGGGAACACAAAGTAAGGGAAATTAAAAAACAAAACAAAACAAAACCTGCAAACTATCAGCTGCTAAAAAAAAGCAAACTCCAAAAGTCTCTTCATTAAGAGGGAGAGAGGAGTGGGAGACACACACTGGTCATGGCAGGAAAACGAGCAAAAAAGGTTAATTTGCATACAATTATCAAAGAATGAGCAACATCATCCTTGAAAGGGGGCAAACAGAGCTCCTGTTTTGGCTTGAGGAGGTCTGGTATGGCCAGCAATGGTAAATGTCTGCATCTAGGGTCACCTTCCATCTGAATAAATGTGCTCTTGAACAAGTGTCAACAACTCAGAAGACCAAGTTTGAGTGGTATTCAAATGAAGCTCAAACCAGTGTAAGGAACTTGGGTAATGGTTTGGTAAGTGCTTGGAGATGGTGTTTATTACTGTTAAGCTTGGAAGGAAGAAGAGCAATCTATCTGCTTTATTGGGGCAATTTAGGGACAAGTGCAAGCAAGGCACTTAATGAGCACCTTTTTTGTGGGCTTTTTGTGTTTTTTTTGTTGTGTGGGGTTTTTTTTTTGTTTGTTTTGGTTTTTGTTTTGGTTTTTTTGTTGTTGTTGTTGTTGTTTGTTTGACTTGGGGTTTTTTGGGGGCGTTTGTGGGTTTCTGTGGGGTTTTTTGTTTGGGGGTTTTTTTAGGTTCTTTGTTGGTTTTTTGTGGGGGTTTTTTTGTGTGTGGTTTTTTGTTGTTTTGGTGTTTGTGGAGGGTTTTGTGGGGTTTTTTTGCTTGTTTTGTTTTTGGGCTTTTTTCCCTTTTGGCTTGAAACAAAAGTCTGAAAGTTAAAATGTCTTGAACTCTACTATTTATATTGAAAAAAAATCCCAATAAAAAACCAAACCAACCAAACAAGACCTTGAAACGGGGTCTAGAGGAACACATATCTCCTGTCCACCACAACAGAGCTTCTGTGCTTTGGAGAAGCAGAGACCTCACACTTATTCACAGAAAAAATAGGACTGGTGAGAATATTACTTGTTTCTGCAGCTTCAAAAACACTCTGCCTACTGGCTGTCAGTGCAGGTGAAAATGCCTTCTGGGCATGAGAAATCACTTTGTTTAAGCGCTTCTCCTCCTCCTCTTCCTGTCACCTCCATGCAAGACCTGCAGCCTCCTGAATGCTGGTTTTGGGAAACACAGCCTGCAGTGAGCACTTTCTACCTTTTTTTTTTATTTTTTTTTTTTAACCTGAGCTCACAAAATTGTGACTAATGACTCCAATCCAACCCTGCAGATCTTAAGCCATGAACAAAATGAGAAAACACTCACTTTACTTGCTTAGCCAATGTATTTCAGCCCCGTGCATAATCCGTGCTATACCTGGCTGTTGCCCAGGAGCCCTCTCAGAAAGGCTATACATTTCCCAAATCTCCTACACAACCACCAGTTAAAAAGGGAAGTTTCAAACTGAGAAATAGTCAGTGTGGTTTTTATGATTTTTTTTTTTAAAGCATATTTACCTCCTGCCATTAAACAGATAATATCTTGGTAAAAATAGACTCAAATTATGGGCAACACTGCTCTTAAGCTTCCAGGAGTCTAGCAAAAGTCAAGGGGAGAAACACTTAACAAAAAGAGAAAAGGTAAGAAGTCATTTTTACATTCTTCCTCATATAAGGGGGAAAAAGTATTGCATACCTTAATCATTGGAACATGTATCCATAGATAGATATCTGGAGAGAAAACTCAGTTCTGTCTTTTACTCAGAGATCTCAAAGCCACACTGCAGCAGGAAGAGTTATTCACATCACCTAAAAGACAACAGATTGTCTCACATTTTTTTTCCCTGGAAGGAAAAAAATTTCCTTTCTGTTGTATGGTTGGCACCATACAGTGAATATTATCCATCTCTCCTTTTCTGAGATAATACCTGCCAGATTTTGACACTGACTTTCCATTGAAAGCCTCAATAGGATGTCAAAGAATGTTTGTTTTTTGTACCACTCAAGTTAAAGGCTCATCATCCACCCCACAGTACTGGGACGAAAAAAGGGCTTAAAGAAATGAAAGAAATTAATTTTGCACTTTAATATAAATTTTACCAAGCAATAAATAGGAATGTCATAGTCTGAAAGTAATCTGAGACAAATATACACTGCAAATCAATGACATACAGAACTTGGGCACCTCACATTAGAAGCTCTTTAGTGGTTTTTCTTCAGGTCTTGCTCTGTGATATAAAACATCAAAAGCAACTCGAGATGCAGAAAAACTTTTAGCCTTCCCTGGCATTTCTCACCTGTAGATTTCCACACCCTGTCATAGCTCGTGTATTCCCTCAATCAGAGGTTATGAGGCACAGACATTCCCTGTGGCTAAGTGCTTGTAATTAAACACAGTGCTGAAGAAGCTAATTTAAAAAATAAACCAGAAATGTTTTGATGGTGGCTGCGTAATACTTAACAGCCTTCGTGGTGGAACAGCTGTGGGGAAAATGCTAAATTTGTTAGCGTTTTTAGGGGTGTTACATCAACACCGTGTTTGCATGACTGCAGGCACTAAGGAGCAGTGGAGACAGGCATTAGCCTGCGAGGCTTTTGGGCTATTCAGAAGGGCTGAAAAATCACCTTACCTGCCCCCAGGGAACCCTGCTCTGCATCACTGTCTAACGTAAGCACAGGTACTCTTTTAAGTGCACATATACCTTTATGGTAAGCTCAGGCTTGGACAACTTCAGGGCAGAAGTTGCAGACAAGGAGCTATCCAGGCAAAAATCCGCTTACCAGCTCCTAGTGAGGAGCTTCCCTACTACCATCACAAACAGGAGTGGTTTTGGGCTAAATATACACAGCATGTATGTGTGAATATATATATATGTATACACACACAGAATCTCTCTCTCTTTTGCTTTGTAGGGGACTCCAATGCAAATTTAAGGATATTTAGATGCCATTCTGATGGCAGGAGCTCTGGTCTAGTGAAAGGTTGTAATTAGATGTTCTTTAGGGTCCCTGCCAGCGCAGGCCACCCTATAATTCTATGAACTAAGAGTCAGAGGTTACAGCATTATATATAGGGAGCATTTTTGAACTAACTCCCCTATCCCAGATTTAGACACTTTCTTTTATACTAAATCTCTCCCCCCACAGTTCCTGGGACCCTGCATCTCACTGGAGTCATGAATCGTCTCAAAGTAAAAATCACTCTTTTTCCATGCCTCGACAGCACAACAAGTTTTCACAAACCACAGAAGTCACAAACAGATCACTGTAAGGGACGGACTGCAAACAAATATTTCAACTTTGTATGCACATAGAAAAAAGGGGATAAAGAAAAATCAATAGCAATATGCTTACTAATATGTGCCTTAGCCACAGGCTGCAGCATGGGATGCAATATACATAAGTTAAACATCTTCAATGCAACACAGTTCAATAAAATGATAGATATTCTAAAAATAAAGTGTCCCCAAAGAAACAGAAAACATAATATCTGCCCCAGGAAAAAAAAAAAAAAAAAAAAAAAAAAAAAAAAAAAAAAAAAAAAAAAAAAAAAAAAAAAAAAAAAAAAAAAAAAAAAGAAAATCCATGTAGCCTCAGCAATGAGTATACAATAATATATGCCTTGAAGGCAAACTTAAGAACAAAAAAAGCCTTTTGAAAAAAAAAGGGAAAAAAAAAAAATTCTCATATTGCAGTCCTGCAGAAAGCCTAGGCATCCCAGAGGTGCTCACTAAAAGATGGTGATCAGAAGTTCTTACATGGAAATGGACTCCTGGAGAGGGGCTGCATCCAGAGCTGTGTGAGCCAGAAAGTTCCATAACCTCCCCCAGCCATCCTGGGGAGGAGAAGGGAGATCTGAGCAGAGCCCTACAGGCTCCTCCACTCTGACAGGGAGCTTTCAAAGTGGAGTAGTGTCCTCCTCGCAGCACAGGATCTTCCAAGAGTAAACAATGCGAGTGTAAAGCCCAAATTAACACTTTAGAAAGGAAAATTTCCATTTCCAAGAACTTTCAAAGGGCCTTGTTCCTCCTGCACTTCTCACCTCTCTTCACTGTCACCTTGGGACTAATTTCATACAACATTGCCAAGGTTTTACCCGATTGCTGTAAGGAAAGGAAACACAAATCAATCCTCACTGTCTGTTTGAGGATCATCTGATTTTTAAAGCAATCCCCGTGGTGCATGTGATTTGTAGGGGAGAATCTGAATTTGACAGCCCGTCTCTCAATACTACACTTAAATTAAAAATGTATCATGGACTTCCTAAACAAAATATTGAAACAAACACGCAGTATGTTCTGATGCAACAAGTCCAGCCAGCTCCTTATTAAATATCTCCCTACCCCAAATTCATCTTCTACATTATCCCAGCCAACTGGGGAGAGCCAGAAAATAGGAGGATGATGAATTAAGAAAGCACTGGGGTTTTTTTGTTGTTTAATTTTCGTTTATGCAACATTGAATTTTAGTTTAGTTAATTGCAGGTGCTAAGGCCTTGGTCTAATTGCTCCTTTTTTCATCTTACCAGGTTATTTGCTTTAGCCCTGTCACCCCAGTGACTTCCACCACCTCACTGCACCTTGCAGAACCAAATAAAAAACTTAAAGAACACAGCCAAGGTTTCTTGCACACCATTTTTAGTATTAAAAACTGAAAAATAATGTTGGAAAACAATAATTCAAGAAAAAAATAAAGCCAACTCTTCATAGGACTATTTTGCAATAATAAGTATTTTTGTGCCTGCAAGATTTTTATTGAAAAATAATGTATTTTTGGATGGCAAAAGTTTCTTGAACCTTGAATGACTGAGCACCACTTTTCATTATGTTAATTTAAGTGGTAAAAGGGTTTCCTGACTGACACTAATTGATGG